>NC_041007.1:26129322-26221111 GCF_004193775.1 Glycine soja | reverse complement strand
AAATAAACAAATGATAATGATAAAAAAAAAGAAGGAGAAAAAAGAAAAATAAGTTGTCTAGCTAAAAACCGACATGATTTTGAAAAGAGATGATTTCCAACTTTTCTTTGAAAAAAAAAAAAAAAAAATTCACTGATCATAACTAGTTTTTGAAAAAATGGGTATACACCTGAAGGGTGAATGCTGTGAAGTTTTCCCCGGACGCCCGAAATGGACTCGGATGAATGCACAAATTGATAAAAGAACATATTTTGGAAACATTGGGTTGATTTAAAATAGAGGAAATGAATCCTGAGCCCTAGCATCACATGACCATAAAAATTTGACACTTGAGTGTCCGCATAGGTGCATGCATGACCAGTTTTGCATAAAATTTCCAAATCATCATTTTTGCATTTGTGTCATGGAAATAATGTGGGGCATCCCTTTTTATCCTTGAACCAAACCAAACCCTGACATGTATCATGTCTAGCCATTCTACAAGCCTTGAGCCAAAATCCTGACTCACCATAAACCTTACCCTCGGAAGCAAAAAAAAGAAGGAAAAGAAATTCCCAATCAAAGAGTGGGAGAAAGAGAAAAAAGAAAAGAAAGGAAATTCCCCAATCAAAGAGTGGGAGAAAGCAAAAAGAAAAGAAAGGAAATTCCCAATCAAAGAATGGGAGAAAGTAAAAAAGGAAGAAGAAGGAGGAAAGAAAGCTCCTGATCAGGGATCGAAGGAAAAACAGAAGAAATGTGCAGAGAGGTCTTTGGACCGGACGATATCTGAACAATACAGAATTGTCACCAAATGAACAAGAAAAGAAGGAAAGGAAACCACGACCTAAAATGGTCTTCTCCCTTTGATTACCAACCAAAATCCCGTGCGCTAGCGACTTTTTTTTCGCCCTGCACTAAACAAAAAAAAAAACAGAAAAAGAAAAAGCCAGAAAAATCAAAAGCCAAAAACACACAAAAGCCGGAAAAAAAAACCACCAAAAGAACCCATTCCCAAGGGAAGCCCTATTGATCCATGATCACGCATGTAATTTTTGATTTGATAGGAAATAATTTGCAAAGTCAAGTCATGACATATCTATGGTCCGGAATTAGGATGAAACACTTACCTGTGCGAGATTGATACACTTTGAGTGGATTTCTTCTATTTTTGTCGAACCCAGTGTTTCCTCTAAATGGTCATTTAGAAACGAAATGCTAACATCCAAAAACTCATTTATGGTTATGGGAGATTTCATCACCAGACTCTCCTTCCCCGGTAGACGCATTGTTTTTCACTCAAAAAAGCATATGCTGCTCTAAATCAGTTGGAATATTTGTCTCTTTGCTAAAGCATGTTTGCATTTTAGTGGAGAAAACACCGAGACTTTTTCAAGTCTCACAAGTTATCCAGAACTACGTAGGTCTGAGTTCCTCATTGGAGGATACGTAGGAGCAAGAGCCTCGCTTTTGTCGACCATACCACCTTTTGTTGCCATAACTCAAGAGCTGGTAGCCCACAGAGACACCTTACGGTTATCCGCACCTCGTCATTCAGTCACCCCAAGTGTGATTGACGAGCAGAGGCCAATATGGTCATCTGCGCCCTTTCCGGAGATGTCAGCATTTTCCGATGGAGACTTTTCAAGTCTCACCAATTATCTAGAACTACGTAGGTCTGAATTCCTCATTGGAGGATACGTAGGAGCAAGAGCCTTGCTTTTGTCGGCCGCCCCATAATCTTTGTCATACTGACCCTGAGGTCATGTGACATGCACCCTTGTATCATCCAGAGGCGGCGGGCCCGATGATACGCGGAGATACCTTGCGGTTATCCGCACCCTTTTGTCATCCAGAGGCGGCGGGCCCGATGACAAGCAGAGACCAAGTTTGGTCATTCTGCACCCTTGTATCATCCAGAGGCGGCGGGCCCGATGATACGCGGAGATACCTTACGGTTATCCGCACCCTTTTGTCATCCAGAGGCGGCGGGCCCGATGACAAGCAGAGACCAAGTTTGGTCATTCTGCACCCTTGTATCATCCAGAGGCGGCGGGCCCGATGATACGCGGAGATACTTTACGGTTATCCGCACCCTTTTGTCATCCAGAGGCGGCGGGCCCGATGACAAGCAGAGACCAAGTTTGGTCATTCTGCACCCTTGTATCATCCAGAGGCGGCGGACCCGATGATACGCGGAGATACCTTACGGTTATCCGCACCCTTTTGTCATCCAGAGGCGGCGGGCCCGATGACAAGCAGAGACCAAATTTGGTCATTCTGCACCCTTGTATCATCCAGAGGCGGCGGGCCCGATGATACGCGGAAATACCCGAGTGGTTATCCGTATAAACATTCTTTTGCTATCTGTAAGACAGAACACTTGATAGCATGCAGAGGCTGACATAGTCTTCTGCACCTTTTGTTCCTCTGGGAACAACAAGTCATTTACATGTGGAAATTTCATGGTCACCCGCGACTCTCGTCAACCGAGAGGAGCGAAATTAGTGTCATACACTAATTTTCGTCCGGGGACCTTTGCTTAATGACATGCGACCATTCTTTGGTCCTTGTGAGGTGCTTGGCATCCATCATTAGGCAATTTGTGAAATTCTAGGAGCGACAAGTCATGGTCACCCGCGACTCTCGTCAACCGAGAGGAGCGAAATTAGTGTCATACACTAATTTTCGTCCGGGGACCTTTGCTTAATGACATGCGACCATTCTTTGGTCCTTGTGAGGTGCTTGGCATCCATCATTAGGCAATTTGTGAAATTCTGGGGACAACAAGTCATTTGCATGTGGAGATTATATGGTCACCCGCGACTCTCGTCAAATCGAGAGGAACGAAATTAGTGTCTTATCTTTACTTTCCTTTTATCTCCAATAAAAGACAAGTAAAGAGGGGCAACTGTCATACCCTAATTTCGTCCGGGGACCTTTGCTTGATGACATGCGACCTTTCTTTGGTCCTTGTGAGGTGCTTGGTACCCATCATTAGGCAATTTGTGAAATTCCAGGACATGCCGAAAAACGAAAAAAAGTATTGATGCACAATCCGTAAGTTTCCGTGACACACCGGAAATCAAATGGAAGCATCGTTGCATAATTACGTGAGGTTCCGTAACATTCCGTAAGTCGAAAGGGGGATGATTATGTAATCCGCAAGGTTCCGTAACATTACGGAAAGAAAACAAGTATCGTTACGAAATTCGTAAGTTTCCGTAACTTTACGAAAAAAGAATCACCAAAAAAAAAGCAGAGGGGGGTGTACTTAGTAAAAATGGGGGTGCAAATAGCACCCAGGCCCACTTGGGCCCTCTAGAATATTCCTCCAGAAGGCTGTTGCTTCTGGAGGAAGCAACCTAGCTCGCCTGGGCGAGCTGGGCGGCAACCACCTCCCCTATTTTGCTATAAATAGGGGAGGAAGTGAAGAAGAAAAGGGTTTAGCCCCTTTGGCACTTCTCTCTCTTTCGAATTTGCTTGGAAAAATCGTTTCCGTGAAGAAAATCTAAGTCGAGGCGCTTCCGAAACGTTTCCGTAACGTTTTCCGTGAAGAATTTCGCGAAGGTTTCGACCGTTCTTCGACGTTCTTCATTCGTTCTTCATCGTTCTTCGATCTTCAACGGGTAAGTACCTCGAACCAAGCTTTTCGATTCATTCTATGCACCCATGGTGGTCCACATTGTGTTTCGTGCATTTTTATTCTCGTTTTGTTTACTTTTTATACCCCCTGTTGACGTGCTTAAGCCATTTTACTTAAGTCATTTCTCGCTTAACTTAAAAATAAAATAAATTTCCACCGAACGTTTGAATTGTATTATCCATTAACTTCGGTTAAAATAAATTCCGACCGTTCGGTCGTGCCGTAACCACGTTGGAAATCAAAAAGAGGTAAAAAATAATATAATAATCAAAAAGACATCTTTTAGTAAAATAAAGCGGAAAATCAATCGGACGTTTTCTCTTTGGGATTTCTCATTCTTAATCGAATTGATTAATAACTAAAGTGAAACTAAAGGCTAAAATCAATTCGCCTAGTCAAGCTCGTCCATAAAAATAGGCTTTTGAAGTTTGTCATTTCATTTTCTCACTAAGTAAAATGGATCATTTTTAAGGTCCAACGCCTTAAAATGATCACCTCTTAAAGTAAAAAAGAATCACTTGATAAAAAAAGAACTACGTAGGTCTGATTTTCTCATCCCAAATTGAGGAATACGTAGGAGCAAAGGGAAACACCCTTGTCGACCACAAAAAGAGAAAATATAAAAAGGGTATAAAGGATATAGAGACATAAAAAGGGAACATAAAAAATCAAAGTCATGTTTGCACATTCGATTAAAGGCTGCCGTCCCTTGGGGCGGACGTATGGGGTGCTAATACCTTCCCCGTGCGTAAATACAACTCCCGAACCTTTCACTTAAAAGTTCGTAGATCGCGTCTTTTCCGGTTTTTCCGACGTTTTCCTCAAATAAACGTTGGTGGCGACTCCGCGCGTATTCCTTTCGTGGAACACGCATCCCGCGAGTCACGCGTCGCCCTCCCGCCGAAGGGTAGGTTGCGACATGCGCGCATTGTGGATGTGGAAACTTGTTGTGCACCATCGCCCGACCGCCACCTAGTAACACATGTGATGGGTACCCCATAATCCTACAAGCTTGAGATGAGGAAGTGTTGAAGGGTGAAACTTCCGCTTTTATTATTGACCACAGAGTGGTACCTGGAGATATGTCGCAGGGGTCAGGAGACCTTGGGGACGTCAGGTGGGGTGCTATTGCCCAAAACCAAGCTTGACCAATCCCGACCCAACCCGGGCATAGTCGGTCAGTGAGAACCTGTGATGTACCTAAGCAGGCGAGCTCCTGGCAGTCAACAGATAAAAGGAACAAAGACCACAAAGCAAGGAGGCTTGTGGTGGCTGGCCAGCTGTGAAACTTGATTGATATGTGAGATATGGTCTCTGGTAATCGATTACCAAGGATGGGTAATCGATTACAAGGCTTAAAATTGAAGACAGAAGGCTAAGATGGTCTCTGGTAATCGATTACCACGGGGTGTAATCGATTACCAGGCTTGAAAACGAGGTCAGGAAGCTAAGGAAGCCTCTGGTAATCGACTACCAAGGGGTGTAATCGATTACCAGGCTTAAAAAGGGATCTGGGAGATGATAGAAGCCTCTGGTAATCGATTACCAGCCTGTGTAATCGATTACACAGAGGAATGGGGCACTGGTAATCGATTACCAGGCATGTGTAATCGATTACACAGTGCATTATTGCATATTTCATGTTCTGAGGCTGTGTAATTCAAGTTTAGCCTCTGGTAATCGACTACCAAGGTTGTGTAATCGATTACCAGAGATGAAAAGCCTTAAAATACCCCTTTTACTTGCATGTAGTGGTTATGAGACAAATTGTGTGTAGCGCAGTTAGATTCTTGCGAAAGAGTCTACCCCTTTCTCTTCTTTCTTGTAGATCGTGATGGCGGCGCAGCTAATCCGTGATCGAGTAGAGATGGAGTGCCTAGAGGGAGCTTGGGAGACCCTCGAAGGCAACACGAGGTGCCGATTTCGGGGCACCATTCGATTCACGGCTACTTCTTTGGTGCATCCAGATGAACCTACACGGACGCTTCAGCGCACTGTGGAGTGGATACTACCCACGCCTACACCATATCGTCTAGTGGAGCCCGTTCAAGTGATCGAGGTAACGTCATCCGAGGAGGATCTGGAGGAGCTACCTCCTGAGCCTACTGTGGATGCCCTTGACTTTCTAGAGGGTGATGAGGATCCACTTCTTGAGGTGGATTCTCCCGAGGAAGTCATGTCGGCATCTGAGGCAGACTCTACGGAGGATAGTGGCCCGAGGGAGATGGCGATCAGCGGAGGCTCTTCATCCTAGTGGACAGCTTTTTGGGTTAGTTTTGTATACTTTTTGAGGGTGGGTGTATCTAGGACTGACTGTTAGGTTTACTCTTTTGTTTTTGTATGGGTAGACCTGATGTATAGGAATTTGATGATTGTATACATGTGGCTGAGGCCACCACTATGGACACCTTTGCTCTGGATGACACTATATATTTTGTAAAACTCCCATATTTTGGACAGCTTTAAATGATGAATGCATTTATAATCGATCTTGTTATTTGAAAAGAAAGCATTAGCAACTTTATTTGTAAAAGAGTTTATCGACCGTATTTTATTCTTTTATCTTCATGTGACGACCTAAAGTAATGGCTGGTACATTCTTCCTTTTGAAACAGCAAAATAATTTAGATAATTATGAGCGGTAAGAAAGAAATGACTCCGAATAGAGTTGTGAACTGGCCATTCAGGACTTTATAGTGAGGATTTTCCTTCTAAACCTAGTTATGGTGAAAAGAGAAAGAAACGAAAAAGAAAAAGAAAAAAAAAATTTACCATGGTTTTTGTTATTTAAATTATTTCTATTAAACCAGTCATTAATTTAGGGACGCCACAATTGGTGGTATCAGAGCAAAAGTTGGATTCTAGTGAACCTGTTATGGTCTTGCTGTGTGAATGCTGTGTATCTCTGAAACTTGGGAGTAGGTTTCGGGGAGTGACGTTAAGTCACACATTGTGTGTATTTCTGCCTTATTGTCTTGAGCATGGATGTGTGACTGATTCGTAGGATTGTTGTGTGTATAAGTATGTATAAAGAGAAGGATGTTGTTATAACTGTTATAGCCTGTGTGGTACACTCTCTCTTTAGGATTTCTTGGGTGCTAATAGTTTCCCTACAGGACAGGTATGGCAGGACGTGGTAGGGATCAGAACCGTGATGTCCTCGACCGCATCACAGCTGTGCTGGAAACTCTAGTGCAGGAACGTGATGTGGAGCCGGCGGAGTATCGGGGACTCATGGCTTTCCGTAAGAACCACCCGCCAAAGTTCAGTGGAGACTATGATCCGAAAGGTGCTAGGTTGTGGTTAGCTGAGACGGAAAAGATTTTCGAGGTGATGGGTTGCCTTGAGGAGCATAAGGTCCTTTATGCAACATTTATGCTCCAAGGGGAGGCCGAGAATTGGTGGAAGTTCGTGAAGCCTTCGTTTGTTGCACCTGGAGGCGTGATTCCTTGGAATGCCTTCAAGGACAAATTCCTGGAGAATTACTTCCCGCGAGATCTCAGGAAGCGGAAGGCAAGGGAATTTCTGGATTTAAAGCAAGGAAACATGTCTGTTGGGGAGTACACGGCTAAGTTTAATGAGCTTCTGCAGTATTGGCCTCAATACCAAGATGCTCGGAATGAGGAAGATTTATGTGCTCAGTTTGAGAATGGGCTTCGGTTGGAGATCCAACAGGCGGTTAGTTATATGCAGATTACGGATTTTAATCAGTTGGTGACAAAGTGCAGGATTTTTGAAGATAAGATGAAGGAGAGGCAATCTAGAGGCGTTGGAGGACCTCAGAGGAACCATCCTTTTAGAGGAAATGGTAACAAGAGGATGAAGCCGTATGCTAGCAACAAGGGGAAGCAACCTATGGTTACCTCCAACATGAGCCAGTCAAGGGGGACTGGAGTACAGTGTTTTCAGTGTGGAGGACCGCATCTTAAGAGGAATTGCCCACAGCTCCAGCAGACACAGGAGAACCGTTGTTATGTGTGTGGCAAGGTGGGCCATTATGCTCGAGAATGTAGGGTGACAGGGAGACCGACGATAACAGCCAATTCCAACACCGTCAATCGTGGACCCACTAATTCCACAAGGAGCGGTAATGTTAGCAACAACAACACTAGTGGTGGAAGACCAAAAGTACCCTCTCGGGTATTTGCTATGAGTGGCTCAGAAGCGGCTGCCTCCGACGATTTGATACGGGGTAAGTGTTTGATTGCTGATAAACTACTAGATGTACTTTATGATTCAGGTGCCACGCATTCTTTCATATCTCATGCATGTGTGGAGAGGTTGAGGTTATGTGCGACGGAGTTGCCATATGATATGGTGGTGTCTACTCCGACGAGCGAGCCTGTAACCACCTCTCGGGTGTGTTTGAAGTGTCCCATAATTGTTGAGGGTCGATCTTTTATGGCGGACTTGATTTGCCTACCTTTAGCCCATCTAGATGTGATCTTGGGGATGGATTGGTTATCTACTAACCATATCTTTCTAGACTGTAAGGAGAAGATGCTAGGGTTTGGTGGAGATGTAGTTCCAAGTGAACCATTGAAAAGGAATGCGGCCAACGAAGGAACGGGGGATGTTCGAACTTACATGGTGTTGTTCTCTATGTATGTGGAAGAGAACGCTGAAGTTAGTTGTATACCGGTGGTGTCAGAATTTCCAGAAGTTTTTCCGGATGATATTTGTGAATTGCCACCTGAGAGAGAAGTGGAATTCAATATTGACTTGGTGCCTGGGGCGAATCCAGTGTCGATTGCGCCTTATAGAATGTCTCCGGTGGAACTAGCAGAGGTGAAGGCACAAGTACAGGATCTTTTGAGCAAACAATTTGTTCGTCCAAGCGCATCACCATGGGGAGCACCGGTCTTGTTGGTTAAAAAGAAGGATGGAAGTATGAGAATGTGTGTAGACTACCGGCAGTTAAACAAGGTCACTATCAAGAACAAATATCCGCTACCAAGGATAGATGATTTGATTGACCAATTGAGGGGAGCGACGGTATTTTTGAAGATCGATCTACGATCTGGGTATCATCAAATCCGAGTTAAGAAGGAAGATATCCCAAAAACTTCGTTTCGGACTCGGTATGGGCACTATGAGTATTTAGTCATGCCATTTGGAGTGACTAATGCTCCGGCTATTTTCATGGATTATATGAATCGTATATTCCATGATTACTTAGATCAGTTCGTGATTGTGTTCATTGATGATATCCTAGTGTATTCTAGGAATAAGGAGGAGCATGAGAAGCACTTGAGGATTGTGTTGCATATTCTGAGGGATAGGAAGTTGTTCGCCAAACTGTCGAAATGTAACTTTTGGTTGGAGAAAGTGCAGTTCTTAGGGCACGTGATTTCTAAGGACGGGGTTGCGGTGGATCCGAACAAGGTGGAGTCGGTTATGGAGTGGCAACAACCGACAACTCCAACGGAGGTTCGATGTTTCTTGGGGTTAGCTGGCTATTATAGAAAATTCATTGAAGGATTTTCTAAATTGGCATTGCCTCTAACTAAGTTGACTCGTAAGAATGAGAAGTTTGTTTGGAATGAGAAGTGTGAGCAAAGTTTCCAAGAGTTGAAGAGGCGGTTGACGACAGCTCCAGTGTTAATTTTGCCCAACCCTAAGAGGACATTTGAAGTGTATTGCGATGCAAGTGGGCAAGGCTTGGGGTGTGTGTTGATGCAAGAGGGAAGAGTAGTGGCGTATGCTTCACGTCAATTACGTCCTCATGAAGTTAACTATCCGACTCATGACTTGGAACTAGCAGCGGTGGTCTTTGCCTTAAAGATTTGGAGGCATTATTTGTACGGTACTCGTTTTGAAGTTTTCAGTGATCACAAGAGTCTCAAATACTTGTTCGATCAGAAGGAACTCAATATGAGGCAACGAAGATGGATGGAGTTCCTCAAGGATTATGATTTTGGACTTTCCTACCATCCAGGAAAGGCTAATGTAGTAGCCGATGCGCTAAGCCGGAAATCCTTACATGTTGCGACTATGATGAGTTTGGAGCAGAGATTGATAGAAGAGTTCCGGGATTTGAATCTAGCAATTGAGGTGCGACCCAAGAGCTTATTTGTGGGGGCGTTGCAGATCACCAATGAATTTGTAGACCATATACGCGAGGCTCAAGGGGATGATCCGTTTTTGCAAGGCAAGGTGTTAGATGTAATGGGGGATAGGGTGTGGAGTTTGAGAAGGATACAACCGGGTTAATTAGATTCAAGGGGAGGATATGTGTGCCATCTCTAGATGATTTGAAAGTTAAGATTTTGGAGGAAGCGCATAAAAGTCGTCTTAGTTTCCATCCAGGAATGACTAAGATGTACCAAGATTTGAAGAGAAGGTTTTGGTGGCATGGCATGAAGAAAGATGTAGCTGAATATGTAGCAAGATGTTTGACATGTCAAAAGGCTAAGGTTGAGCACCAGTGACCATCGGGAGAATTAAAGCCATTGGAAATTCCGGAATGGAAATGGGAGAGCATATCTATGGATTTTGTATCTAGTTTACCCAAGACTAGTCGTGGGCATGATGCTGTGTGGGTCATAGTTGATCGACTCACCAAATCTGCTCATTTTATTCCGGTGAATATGAAGTATAGAATGGAGAAGCTAGTAGAGTTGTACATCAAGGAAGTAGTAAGGTTGCATGGGATTCCTTCTAGTATCGTATCTGACAAGGATCTGAGGTTCACTTCGCGATTTTGGACAAGTCTACATGAAGCCTTGGGGACCAAGCTGAAGCTTAGTTCAGCTTATCATCCTCAAACAGATGGTCAGACTGAACGAACCATTCAGACTCTAGAGGATCTACTTCGGGCGTGTATTATAGAGCAACGAGGTAGCTGGATGGATTGTTTGCCATTGATTGAGTTTACTTACAACAATAGCTACCAAGCCAGTATTGGTATGGCTCCTTTTGAAGCTCTATATGGACGGAAGTGCAAAACTCCTATTTGTTGGTACGATGATGGAGAAGCAGTACTTCTTGGACCTGAAATGCTACAACAGATTAACGAACAAGTGAAGTTGATTCGAGAGAAGATAAAAGCATCTCAGGATAGGCAGAAGAGCTATTATGATAGAAGGAGGAAGCCACTAGATTTTCAGGAAGGAGAACATGTGTTTTTGAAGGTTTCTCCCGTAACCGGAGTCGGAAGAGCTCTTAAGGCTAGGAAGTTGACACCCAAGTATCTAGGTCCATATCAGATTTTGAAGAAGATTGGGCCTGTAGCTTATCATATCGCCTTACCTCCGAGTTTATCGAATTTGCATCCTGTGTTCCATGTCTCTCAACTGAGACGGTACAACCCGGATCCATCACATGTGCTCGCAGTGGACGAGGTATAGGTGAAGGATAACCTCACCTATAGAGCACAACCTCAGAAGATCACTGACCGAAGAAGGAAGTCGTTGAGAGGAAAGGAGATCGCGTTGGTGAAGGTGCAGTGGGGAACCGATGAGGGTGATTCTACATGGGAGTTGGAGGATAGGATGAGAGAATTGTACCCAAGTTTGTTCATAGAGTAGTTAATTTCGGGGACGAAATTCCTAAAAGGGTGGGAGTATTGTAACATCCTGGAAATTTCTACCCGGAATTTTTGGAAACGATGTATTTTGAATGATTATATATAAAAGTATTATTCAGTGTATATGCCTATGTGTTCTTGGTAGAAGTAGGAATAGTGGGGGCAAGATACGCGGGTTAGACTAATTAAGGAAGAGAAATCCATAACTGGGAGGTTATGGGTTAATTCTTAATTAATTAGTTTAAAAATCATCGTTTTGCGTACAACTTAGAATTTAACGAAACCAACCTCTGAACCACGCTCGGGGTTCTATTCTGAGCGTTTTGATATATATATTGCTTGCTTTCGAAAACTGGCCCCGACGGACGCAGAGAAACGCGAGGAACTGGAACCAGAGGAACGGCACGCAAACCGAGGCAAGATTTTAGCGTTTCAAAGGTCATATTTTCCCCACTTTTGTGACTGAGTATGGGTCACAGTCAACAAGAGAAAGTGGGCCCTTTTTGCTCCAATCAAATAGGGTCATGTGGTAGAGCTTGAATAAAATAATAAGAAAAAAGGAAAAAGCCTTTAAAAACCAAAAAGCAACTCTCTCTCTCTCTTCACTCAGCAGAAAAATTGCAGAAGCCTTCTCTCTCCATCTCCCTCACGTTGCCATTTTCTCCTCCCTCATTCTCCATCGAAACCCCAACAAAGCTCCAACCTTTGGTGCTCATTTCTGCCCCAAATCGTGAAAGGAGAGCATTTTCGGGGTTGTGAAGTGCGTGGCTACGAGTGGGACTTCGAAAATCCAGGTTTGGGTGGACTTCTTTCCCTCTTGATTTTCGTGGGTATGGGGGTTTGGGAGATATGAGGGGTAGTTTTGTTAGTTTTCTGCTGTGTGATGATTATTTGTGAAGACATTTTTTGAAAGCTTGTTGAAATTGCCATGTTTGGGTGAATTAGACATACCCATTCTGTTTTAGGGTTTTTGTGATGATGTTTGTGATGTTTATATGCTGAAATTGCTGATACAAATCTGTTAGAGACAAAGGGTAGAACTAACCTAGGGTTAGAAAGTGAGAATGTGATGTTATGAGAGGAAAAAGAGTGAGACTTTGAGGGTTGGAAGGCTAAGTCTGAATTCTGTGGTAAATGGAGGTTAAAGTGAGTTTATACTAGCTTGAAATGTCATTTAGGACTTGGGAAAAAGCTTGGACTGTGCTAGAGAGAAAAACAAATTATCAAAGTGAATAAAGAGCCATTTCTAGGGCAAAATTGGGTGTTGAAGAGTCAAATTTTGATTCGGTGAGATTTTAGGTGTAAATCCAGTTTGAACAAGTCTAAATGATTTTTCACAAAATTGAGTAGCAAATGATTTTTCTCAAAACATGTTTACCAAAGAGTTTTTACTCTCTGGTAATCGATTACCAGTAGCAAAATTGTTTTGAAAAAGTTTTCAAATTGAATTTACAACGTTCCAATTAATTTCAAAAAAGTTGTAATCGATTACAATGTTCTGGTAATCGATTACCAGTCCCTTTGAACGTTGAAATTCAAATTCAAATGTGAAGAGTCACATTCTTTCACAAAAGAGCTTTGTGTAATCGATTACACTGATTTGGTAATCGATTACCAGTGATAATTTCTGAACAAATCAAAAGATGTAACTCTTCAAATAGTTTTTGACTTTTTCAAATTGGTTTTAAGTTTTTCTAAAAGTTATAACTCTTCTAATGGTTCTCTTGACCAGACATGAAGAGTCTATAAAAGCAAGGCTTTGTTTTCCATTTCAATAATCTTGAACAACCTTTACAATACAATCGTTGAATCTCTTTGAACTTCTTCTTCTTCCTTTTGCCAAAAGCTTTCCAAAGTTTTCTAGTTTTCTAAACCTTGAAAACTTGTGCTATTCATCCTTTTCATTCTCTTCTCCCTTTGCCGAAAAGAATTCACCAAGGACTAACCACCTGAATTCTTTTTGTGTCTCTCTTCTCCCTTTTCCAAAAAAACAAAGGACTAACCGCCTGAATTCTTTTGTGTCTCCCTTCTCCCTTGTCAAAGAATTCAAAACGGCACAGTGTGAGAATTCTTTTGATTCTTCCCTTTCCCATATACAAAAGATTTCAAAGGACTATCCGCCTGAGAATTCTTTTGTATCCCCATTCACAAAGTTTCAAAGGTTTAACCGCCTGAGATCTTTGTCTTAACACATTGGAGGGTGCATCCTTTGTGGTACAAGTAGAGGGTACATATACTTGGGTTTGACTGAGAACAAGAGAGGGTACATCTCTTGTGGATCAGTTCTAGTGGAGGGTACATCCACTAGGTTGTTCAAAGAGAACAAGGGAGGGTACATCCCTTGTGGATCTTTACTTGTAAAGGAATTTTACAAGGTTGAAAAGAAATCTCAAGGACCGCAGGTCGCTTGGGGACTGGATGTAGGCACGGGTTGTTGCCGAACCAGTATAAAAACTCTTGTGTGTTTGTCTCCTTCTTCCCTACTCTTTTAATTTCCGCTGTGCATTTTAATTTCCACTTTTACTTTTGGTTAAGTTTCTCTTCTACTCCTTATTCACTTAACAACATAGTAAAATCCTTAGAAGAGTAAAATTTTAATTAGTAAAGGTTTAGGAATAATTAATTCAACCCCCCCTTCTTAATTATTCTGAGGCCACTCGATCCAACAAACGACGTTAGTCTCTGCGCGTCAATGGGCTCGTTTTCCCCTGGTTGACGAAAGGTTCGGGTAACCATAAGGTAACCCCGCATGTCACCTGACTTCACGGGTCAGGATGACAAAAGGTGCAGAAGACAATGTTGGTCTCTATGCGTCAACGGGCTCGTTTGCCCCTGGTTGACGAAAGGTGCGGGTAACCATATGGTAACCCCGCATGTCACCTGACTTCACGGGTCAGGCCGACGAAAGGTGCAGAAGACGATTTTAGTCTCTTCGCGTCAACGGGCTCGTTTGCCCCTGGTTGATGAAAGGTGCGGGTAACCATAAGGTAACCTCGCATGTCACCTGACTTCACGGGTCAGGACGACAAAAGGTGCAGAAGATGATGTTAGTCTCCGCGCGTCAACGGGCTCGTTTGCCCCTGGTTGACGAAAGGTGCGGGTAACCATAAGTTAACCCCACATGTCACCTGACTTCACGGGTCAGGCTGACAAAAGGTGCAGAAGACAATGTTAGTCTCTTTGCGTCAACGGGCTCGTTTGCCACTGGTTGACGAAAGGTGCGGGTAACCATAAGGTAACCCCGCATGTCACCTGACTTCACAGGTCAGGCCGACAAAAGGAGCGGGAGACGATGTTAGTCTTTGCATGCTATCGTGCTCTAGGTCTGATGGATAGCAAAAGAATGTTTATACGGATAACCACTTGGGTATTTCTGCCTGCCCCCTAACTTCACGGGTTAGTATTGGCAGAAATTGATGGTGCGGAGAAATTGCTTGTGTATCTCCGCACGTCTCCTGACTTCAGGGTCAGTGTGACAGAAAGCGCGGAAGACGACGTAAATCTCCGCGTGTCAACGGGCTCGGACTGCGATTGACAAAGGGTGCAGAAGACGACGTTAGTCTCTGCATGCTATCGTGCTCTAGGTCTGATGGATAGCAAAAGTGTTTCTACGGATAACCACTTGGGTATTTCCGCCTGTCCCCTAACTTCACGGGTTAGTATTTACAGAAATTGATGGTGCGGAGAAATTGCTTGTGTATCTCCGCACATCACCTGACTTCAGGGTCAGTGTGACAGAAATTGCAGGGCGGTTGACAAAAGCGAGGCTCTTGCTCCTACGTATCCTCAACTTATGATGAGGAACTCAGAAAAACGTAGTTCTTGATAACTGTGAGACTAAAATAGTCTCCGTATTTTTTCAATAAAATGAGAACATGCTTTAGTAAAGAAACAAAACTTCCAACTGATCAGAGCAACATATGATTTTTTTGATGAAAAACAATGTGTCTATTGGGGAAGGAGAGTATGTTGATGAAATTTTCTCATAACCATAAATGAGATTTTGGATGTTAGCATTTCGTTTCTAAACGACCATTTAGAGGAAAAACTGGGTCCAACAAAAATAGAAGGAAATCACTCGAAGTGTATCAATCTCACACAGGTAAGTGTTTCATCCTAATTCCGAACCATAGATATGTCATGACTTGGTTTTGCAAATCATTTCCTATCAAATCAAAGATTACATGCGTGATCATGGATTAATAGGACTTCTTCTTGGGAATGGGTTTTTTTGGTGGGAAATTTGGCTTTTAGTGTTTTTGGCCTTTTCCTTTTTTGTTTTTGTTTAGTGAGAGGCGAACAAGTCACCGATGCACAGGATTTTGCTTGGCAATCAAAGGCAGATGACCACTTTAAGTCGTGGTTTCCTTTCTTTTCTTGTTTACTTGGTGACAATTCTGTATTGTTCAGATATTGTCTGGTCCAAAGACCTTTCTGCATATTTCTTCTATTTTCTTCCGATCCTTGATCGGGAATTTTCTTTCTTTTTTGCTTTCTCCCACTTTTTGATTGGGAATTTTCTCCCTTTGCTTTCTTCCGATTTTTTGATCGGGAATTTTCTTTCTTTTTTGCTTTCTCCCACTCTTTGATTGGGAATTTTCTCCTTTTGCTTTCTTCCGATTTTTTGATCAGGAATTTTCTCCTTATGGTGAGTTGGGATTTTGGCTCAAGACTTGTAGAACGGTTGGACATGATATATGCCAGGGTGTTGGTTTGGCCAGCGGTTCAGGGATAAAGGAGATGTCCCACATTATTTCCTTGACACATATGCAACAATGATGATTAGGAAATTTTATGCAAAATTGGTCATGCATGCACCCATGTGACACTCAAGCATCAAGTTTTTATGGTCATGTGACACTAGGGTTCAGGATTCATTTTTTCCTATTTAAGTCAACCCAGTGTTTCCAAAATTTGCTCCTTTATCAATTCATGCATTCATTCGAGTCCATTTTGGGTATTCAGGAAAATTCACAGCATTCACCCTTCAGATCCATACACATTTTTTTCAAAAACTGGTTATGATTAGTGAATCTTTTTCAAAGAAAAACTGGAAGTTATTTCTTTTCAAAAGCATGCTGGCTTTTCAGCCGAAAGATATATTTTTTGTTGTTTGTTGTTTGTTTTTTTTTTTCATGAGGTATTTTGCTACCTAAACATATGTATATTTTTGTGAGGTTTTTTTGCTATATACATGCATATCCAAGGTATCTTGCTACCTAAACATACATATATATATTTTGTGAGCTATTTTTGCTATATACATGCATATCCAAGATATTTTGATTATTTTATTAATATTTTTCCCTTTTTTGGTTTAACCGTGGTTACAGTGCGAACGATCGGTTAGATTTCGTTTTAACAGTGATTAAATGAGATTACAACGCAAATGATTGGTTGAAATTCATTTTATCATTTATTAGGCGAGAAAACAGCTTAAACGATCTATTAAAGCTCGTTAAAAAAGGAAGAAAAGAAAACTAAAAATGAAAGAAATGAAGATGAAAGCTAAAAAGGAAGAAACAAATTGAAAGTCTCGGATTCGAAAACTTACCCGTTGAAGAACGAAGAACGGATGAAGAACGGTGAAGAACGACGGAAAACCTTCTCGACTTGGATTTTCTTCACGAAAACAATTTTTTTCACCCAAAACAGCTGAAATGCATAGCCAAGGGGGTTAGGGATATTTGGAACAGCATCCCTTCGCCTATTTATAGGAAAAAGGGGGAGGAGGTTGTCGCCCAGCTCGCCCAGGTGACCTGGGTTGCTTGAGGAAGCAACCCTGCTTCGAAAATATTCTGGAAGGGACCAGATTCGAAAATTTGAAAATTTCTATTTGCACCCCTATCTTGATAAGTTCACCCCCCTTCTTTCGTAATTTACGGAAAAGATCGGAAGCCTTATGGAAGCATATAGGACTTGACTTTCTTCTTTTATTCTATTCCTTCTCACCCATATTAGGTGAAATATTCTTATTTAGGGTTATGGGAATTTTACGGAAGCCTTATGGAAGCATATAGGACTTGATTTCCCTCTTTTTCCTCTTCTCTTTCACTAATATTTAGTGAAATAGGCTTACTCAAAGTTTTAGGAATTTTACGGAAGCATTGCGAAAGCCCCGGAAGCCCCGAAAACCATTTTCCAACAAAACGTGGAGGATCTTGATAAGTTCACCCCCCCCTTTGCTAAATGCACTCCTGTTTATTTACACAAACCCCATTTTGCTAAATACACTCCCGTGTTCATGTTTTTTTTTACCGGTTTCTTCTCGAAACGTTATGGAACTTTACAGATTACATAACGACGTTTTTTTTCCTTCCTGAATGTTGCGGGACTTTACGGATTACGTAACGACGCTTGTTTTTCCTTCTGGAATGTTGCGGGACTTTACGGATTACGCAACAATGCTCTTTTTGACTTCCGAAATGTTGTGGACGTTTATGGATTGTGCAACAATGCTTGTTTTGATTTCCGAAATGTCGCGGAACTTCATGGATTACCTAACAATGTGTGTTAAGTACCTCAAAGCGGTCAAGCAAAGGTTGCAGGCCATCAAACAATGGTCCCCGGACGAAATTAGGGTATGACAACTAAGTCATGAGAAAGTAAAGAACAGAAACAATAACTTAGACAAAAGTAAAGCGGAAATAAAAAGTACACAGCGGAAGTTAAAGAGTGTAGGGAAGAAGAAAACAAACACAAGTTTTTATACTGGTTTGGCAACAACCTGTGCCTACATCCAGTCCCCAAGCAACCACCGGTTCTTGAGATTTCCAATAACCTTGTAAAATCCTTTACAAGCAAAGATCCACAAAGGATGTACCCTTCCTTGTTCTCTTTGAACAACCAAGTGGATGTACCCTCCACTTGAATTGATCCACAAGAGATGTACCCTCTCTTGTTCTCAGTATTACAACCCAAGTAGATGTATCATCTACTTGTACCACAAAGGATGTACCCTCCAATGTGTTAAGACAAAGAATTCTTAGGCGGCTAGTCCCTTGAATCTTTGTAAGGGGAAACAAAAGATATCTCAGGCGGTTAGTCCTTCGAAATCTTATTGTTTAAAGGGAAGAGGAAGAAACAAATGAATTCTCAGACAGTTAATCCTTTGAATCTTTTGTCAAGAGGGAGAAGGGAGAATCAACAGAATTCTTAGGTGGTTAGTCCTTTGAATCTTTTGGCAAGAGGAAGGAGGAAAGAAGAAAAAGAATAGCACAAGTTTTTGGCCAATGAACTTTTCTTGAATAAAGAAAGTATTGAACAAAAACTCTTAGAAGAATGCTTTGAATGAATGAAAGAAATCTGAAAGATATGTAAAAACAATTATGGAAATTCATGCCATGGTCATATATTTATAGTCATTTGATGACTCAAGTTAAAGTTTGTGACTCTTGGCAATTTCTTTAAAACTAGTCACTTTAAAAGTTGTGACTCTTTTGAAAACATGTCACTTAAAGGTTGTGACTTTTGAAAAAATCTTCAGAAACAAGTCACTTTAAGAATTGTGACTTTTGGTAATTTATTTTTCAAAATAAGTCACTGGTAATCGATTACCATCATAGTATAATCGATTACACATCAACAGATGTGACTCTTCATGTTTAAATTTGAAAATCAAAATGTTTAGAAACACTGGTAATCGATTACAAGTATTGTGTAATCGATTACACTAGTTTGAAATGATTTGAAAATGTTTTATCACAAGTTGTGACTCTTGAAATTTAAAATCTAACGTTTTAAAACATTGGTAATCGATTACATGATTACAGCTTTGTAAATCAGTTGAAAAAGAATGTTGGCTAATAGTAATCGATTACTGCCTTCTGGTAATCAATTACCAGTGAGTAAAACTCTTGGTAAAAGATTTTTCTTTGAAAAATTCTCTTGAACAAAATTGTGCTATTCAATATTTTGAAAAACTCTTTTAATACTTATCTTAATTGAGTCTTCTCTTGAATATTCACTTTAATCTTGATTCTTGAAACATGCTTTGATTGAACAACTCTTTGATTCTAGAAACTTGCTTTGATTGAATGACTATTTGATTCTTGAAACCTGCTTTGATTGAACGACTCTTTGATTCTTGAAACTTGCTTGACTCTTGATTCTTGACTTGAGTCTTTGACATCATCAAAATAAACTTGGAAAACATTGCTTCCACACCTTTTTACTTTTATCGGTGAAAACAAACCGTTTAAAAGTCTAAAATCAACACCCCACATAACTTTCTTGCTTTCTAAAGAACTACGTAGGTTTGAGTTCCTAATCGCAATTGAGGATACGTAAGAGAAAAAGCCCCGCTTTTGTTGACCCCAAAAGATAAAAAACGTATAAAAGAGAAAGTAAAATAAAATAAAAGTCATGATTTTGCGCATTTGATTTAAGGCTGTCGTCCCCTGTGACAGACGCGTGGGGTGCTAATACCTTCCCCGTGCGTAAAAACAACTCCCGAACCTTTTACTCTTAAAGTTTGTAGACCCATTTTTTGGTTTTTCTAACATTTTCCTCAAATAAACGTTGGTGGCGACTTCTCGCGTTTTCCTCCCTTGGAAGACGCACCTGTGAGTCTCGTGTCGCCCTCCTACTGAAGGGTAGGTCGCGACAGGTAGCTAAGGATAAACTTACAATGAAGGACAAGAGAGATGAGGAAATTTTAGAAAAAGAAAAGAAAAAAAAGGATAGTAAGGCCTTCTTCTCAAGCAGAAGGAAAAGTAGGGAAGGTGTTCCTCTAAGAAAGTTGTAAAAAAGGAGAGTCATTTTGCAACAAAAGGAGATATTAAGAGAGCTCTTCTTCTCAAGCAATCTTTCTACCTTCTCCTTTCAAGGTAGACTTCCCTTAGTACTGCCACAATTCCTCCACTTGAGACCATTCCCCAAAAGGTCCAAGAACTCTTACGGGAATTTGGTTATGTATTTCCCAAAGAGATACCCCCTGGGTTACTTCTTCTTAATGGAATAGAACACCAAATAGACTTAGTCATAGGAACAAGCCTTCCTAATAGGCCAGCTTATAGGACTAATCCTCAAGAGACCAAGGAGATTGAATCCCAAGTTAAGGAATTTTTGGAGAAGGGCTGGGTCCAAGAGAGCCTAAGTCCTTGTGTTGTGCCTATGTTGTTGGTGCCAAAGAAGGATGGTAAGTGGAGAATGTGTACAGATTGTAAGACCATCAACAACATAACTGTGAAGTATAGGCACCCCATTCCTAGGCTTGATGCTATGCATGATGAGTTGCATGGTGCAAATATATTTTCCAAAATTGATCTTAATAGTGGTTATCACTAAATAAGGATGAGAGAAGGTGATGAGTGGAAAACCGCTTTCAAGACCAAGTTTGGGTTGTATGAGTGGCTAGTGATGCCTTTTAGGCTCACTAATGCACCAAGCACCTTCATGAGGCTAATGAATCATGTCTAAGAGAGTTCATAGGTAGGTTTATCGTTGTTTATTTCGATGATATCTTAGTCTATAGTAGGGACCTAGATGATCACTTAGGACATCTAAGGCAAGTTCTTTTAGTTCTTAGGAAACATACTCTCTTTGCTAATATAGATAAATGCACCTTTTGTGTCGATACTATAATCTTCTTAGGTTTTGTGGTTAGCAAAAATGGGGTCCATGTGGACCCTGAGAAAATCAAGGCCATCCAAGAGTGGCCTACCCCAAAAAGTGTAGGAGATATTATAAGCTTCCATGGGTTGGCAAGTTTCTATAGAAGGTTTGTTCCTAATTTTTCTACACTTGCTTCGCCACTCAATGAGTTGGTGAAGAAGAATGTGGCATTCACATGGGGTGAGAGACAAGAGCAAGCCTTTGCTTTGCTCAAAGAAAAGCTCACCAAGGCACCCGTTCTAGCTCACCCAGACTTTTCTAAATCTTTTGAGCTAGAGTGTTGTTGCAAGGTGGGCACCTTATTGCATACTTTAGTGAGAAACTTCATGGTGCCACTCTCAACTACCCCACATATGATAAGGAACTTTATGCCTTAGTTAGAGCCCTCCAAACTTGGGAACATTACCTTGTTTCCAAGGAGTTTGTTATTCATAGTGATCATGAATCACTTACATACATTAGAGGGCAATACAAGTTAAACAAGAGGCATGCAAAATGGGTAGAGTTCCTAGAGCAATTTCATATGTTATCAAATACAAAAAGAGAAAGACCAATGTGGTTGCAGATGCTCTTTCTAGGAGACACACATTGCTTTCTTCCATTGGAGCTCAAATTTTAGGATTTGATAACATAAGGGAATTGTATGTTTCTGATGAGTACTTCTCTCCCATTTATGCTAGCTGTGGGCACAAGGCCTAAGATGGATTCTACATTGCTAAGGGGTATTTGTTGAAGAAGGGAAGACTTTGTATACCCCAAGGATACATTAGAAAGTTGTTGGTCAAAGAGAGCCATGAGGGTGGGCTAATGGGGCATTTTGGAATTGATAAGACTCTTTTCTTCCTCAAGGAAAAATTATTTTGGCCCCATATGAAAAAAAGATGTTCATAGGTATTGCACTAGGCATGTGTCTTGTTTACAAGCCAAGTCTAGGGTGATGCCTCATGGGCTATACACACCCTTACCCATTCCATCTGCACCCTGGGTAGATATAAGTATGGAAATTGTCCTTGGGCTTCCTAGGACCCAGAGGGGTGAAGACTTTATCTTTGTGGTGGTGGATAGGTTTAGCAAGATGACACATTTCATACCATGCCACAAGGTAGATGATGCTAGTCATATCTCAAGACATTTTTTTAGAGAAGTTGTGAGGCTTCACGGTTTGCCTAAGACTATTGTGTCTGATAGAGATACTAAGTTCCCCTTCCACTTGAAACTTCTTTTATACATAAAGAAGGGTGTCATACCCTAATTTCGTCCGGGGACCATCTTTTTGGTGGGATGCTACCTTCGCTTGACCACTTCGAGGTACTTGACACCCATCATTAGGCAATCTGTGAAGTTCCGCGACATGTCGGGAGTTAAAAAGGAGTGTTAATGCGCAATCCGTAAAATTCCGTAACATTTCGAAAGCCAAAAAGGGGGCGATTGCATAATCCGTAAGGTTTCGTGACATTACGGAAAGAAAACAAGCATCGTTACGTAATTCGTAAAGTTCCGTAACGTTACGAAAAAAGAATCAGCAAAAAAAAAGGCAGAGAGGGTGTATTTAGTAAACAGGAGTGTGCAAATAGCAATCAGGCCCACTTGGGCCTTCCAGCATGTTCCAACAGAAGGCGATGCCTTCTAGTGGAAGCAACCCAACTCGCCTGGGCGAGCTGGGCAGCAACCACCTCCCTCTTTTCCCCTATAAATAGGGGAAGGAGGGCAAAACAAATTCGCTCAACCCTCCTGGTATCTAAGAATCACTTAAAATTAGTGAGAAAAATTGTTTCCGTGAAGAAAATCCAAGCCGAGGCGCTTCCGTAACGCTTCCGAGACGTTTTCGAGGGCGATTTCGCGAAGGTTTTCCACCGTTCTTCATCATTCTCCGTTCGTTGTTCGTCGTTCTTCGATCTTCAACCGGTAAGTTCCCGAAATCGAACCTTTCAATTCATTCTATGTACCCATAGTGGTCCCCACTTGTTTCGCGTGCTTTTATTTTGATTTCATTTGCTTTCCGTACCCCTTTTTGTCTTGCTTTAGTCATTTATTTAAGTCATTTTCTCGCCTAATCAAAAAATAAAATAAATTTCCACCGATCATTCGAGTTGTAACATCTTTTAATTTCTGTTAGAATAAAATCCGACCGATCTTTCACACCGTAACCACGTTTAAAACCAAAAAGAGGCAAAATAATAATATAATAATCAAAAAATATCTTTAAATAAAATAATAAAAAAAATCAATCGGACGTTTTTTCTTTGGGATTTTCTTTCTTAATCGAATTGACTAATAACCAAAGTGAAACTAAGGCTAAAATCAATTCATAAATCAAGCTTTTGTCATCACCTAAAAACCATTTTTAAGGTCCAACACCTTGAAATGGTCCTTTTCGCTTTTATTGGTTAAACGTGGATTTTAAAGACCTAAAAACAACACATAGCTTTGTCACCTCTTTCAAAAAACCAAGAGATCATTAATGGTCCAATGCCTTAATGTTTTCTCTCCTTTCAAAAGAATCAAAAGATCGTTTAATGGTCCAATGCCTTAAATAACCTTTCATTCAATCAAAATATATCTTGCAAAAAAGGATAAAAACAATTTAACCAACATTTAGTTCTCAAAGAACTACGTAGGTCTGATTTCCTTATGACAATGGAGGAGTACGTAGGAGCAAGGGAAACACCCTTGTCGACCACAAAAAGATAAAAAATACAAAAGGCATAAAAAGACATAAAAAGCGTAAAAGAGGGCAGATAAAACAAATTGAAGTCATATTTGCACACTTGATTAAAGGTTGTCGTCCCTTGTGACGGACGCATGGGGTGCGAATACCTTCCCTGTGCGTAAATACAACTCCCGAACCTTTCACACTCAAAGTTCGTAGATCACGCCTTTTCCAGTTTTTCCGACATTTTCCTTGAATAAAGGTTGGTGGCGACTCCGCGCATTTTCCTCCCTTGGAAGATGCACTCGTGAGTCTCGCATCGCCCTCCCACCAAAGGGTAGGTTGCGACGGTTGGCGACTCCACTGGGGACCATTGTTAGAGAGTTAGGCCAATCAATCAGTGTGCTTTCCTTACTATGACTTCCCTTTTGTTCTTTTTCTGTCTTTTTTTCTTATGTTCTTGTATATATAAACTCTTTTGATGCTTTTAGTGTGTTTTAAAATGTGTGCATGAGGTAAATATTTATTCATTTGATGCACACAAACACCAACACTATTTGTACACACGGTGAGTTGAAAAAGGGCCCTATACCCGGGTTCGTGGGAACATAAGGAGTGGAGATGAATCTGTGGTCATGCTAGGTCTCCGACTTGCTTGATTATAGTGAACCCTCATCTAGAGTTTTTCTCTTTGATAACATATTGTTGCTAGTAGTCCCTACTGCCGCAATATGTTCTTCGAAGGGGATGATACCTCTAGAGACCATCAAGAGAGATATGACCACCTTGGGAATTATCACTAAAAGCCCTTTTTTCGCTCCCTCCCATGTAGGTCCCTAAAATAGGGGCATGAAGCAAACACGCTGCGTGCCATTTTTACACTACCATGCATGTAGTCAAATGTCGTGTACCCCTTTGATTATATTTGTTTTTGGATTTTGTCATACTATGTACATCCCCGTGTTGTGCCTTTCGCATATGCATCATGCACGGGCTTCCCCATCTCTTTGGAAAACCAGCGGAAGGTCTGTGTCACCTTCTTAAATACATACGTCGGGCACCATGCTGCCCCAAAACATTGTATCTAAGAAGGAGACAATTTCCCGGGCTACCGTGTTCATAAAATTGCATCTATGTCATATGCATTTCTTCATGCATTCATCCATTCCACCCATGATAGATGTCGGAGTTTTGATTCGCACTGGGTTTTGCTTCACTTTAGTAAAACATGGGAACAAATCAAATCGGAAAAAGGTTCTATCAACTCAAGATTAAGGGCCTAGATGTCACCAGCCTTAAGGAGTTGGGGCGGATAATGGGACCTCTCCAAATGCAAGCCTTCCGTAAGGCATACGGAAAGATTTTAGATTTGACCATAGCGGAGATATTCATGGAGGCCGTTGTATCACTCACCCAATACTATGACCAGCCTTTGAGATGCTTCACGTTTGGAGACTTCCAATTAGTACTGACTATTGAAGAATTTGAGGTGATTCTAAGATGTCCTCTTGGGGGAAGAAAACCGTATCTTTTCTCCGGGTTTCTTCCCTCCTTGAGCAAGATTGCAGTTGTGGTCAGGGATTTGGCAAGAGAGTTGGATCGTGTAAAGAAAACTCGAAACGGCGTGGTGGGCCTACCACAGAAGTACTTGAAAGGCAAGGCAAGGGATATGGAAAATCAAGAGGAGTGGGTCCCGTTTATGGACGTATTAGCATTGCTAATCTTTGGGGTTGTCCTCTTTCCAAACGTGGACGGTTTGGTGGACCTAGCCGCGATTGATGCTTTCCTTGCATATCATCATAGCAAAGAGAGACCGACGGTAACTATCTTGGCGGATTTATTTGATACATTTGACCGAAGGTGCGAGAAGAGTAGCGCACGGATCATCTGCTGCTTACCCGTTCTTTGTGTATGGTTGGTTTCGCACCTATTCCAACAAGACATAAGACACCCATGTTCGCTCTGAAGCCATCGCTCGTGTGTCGAAAAGAGAAGAGTAGATTGGGACCAACACTTGGCTGGGATAGGAGGCAGAACAATCAACTGGTTTCCTCATTGGAAGGAAGGAAAGGAGGGAGTTCTCTTCTCATGTGGGGACTACCCAAACATCCCGTTGATAGGGACGAGGGGTTGCATTAACTACAATCCTGCACTTGCTATAAGACAGTTAAGGTACCCCATGAGGGGAGCACCGGTGAAAGAGAGCCTCTCTCCTTTCCTTGTGAGAGATTTTGATGCGCAAAGTTTCAAGGTTATACAAAGAGTCCACAAGGCGTGGGAAAGCCCGTTAAGGAAAGATAAAGAACTTAGGGGCATCTGTAATGGCATCATCGGTGGTTATCATGAATGGCTGAAAGTTTGTACACGAGGGTTAGATTGGCTCTCCTAGTTGAAAATTATCAACGAGGAGAACTTTGAAGCTCCGGAAGAGGATGAAGAAGTCCGAGCTCTAAAAATAGAACTAGGAAAAGCAAGACTTGCCAAAGAAAAATTCAAGTTAGTCGCTACAGACGTCTGTAAAGAGTGTGTCGAGTTACGAAAAGAAAACGCAGCTACCGCAAGAGCCCTTGAACGAGAAACCAAGAGGGCTCGCAAGGAAGAGCATGGCCGAGACAAATTTCGTGGAGCTTTGTGGGGCAGCAACAGTGAGCTCAAGCTTCGAAGGGAAGAGAAAGACCAATCACGAGCACATAGCATGGTCTTAAAAGAGGAGTTAGCTGCTTGCTCAAGGTCCAAGAGAAGCTTGTCTCAGTGTTTATGCAAGACAGAGACCAACATGTTAGCCATCATCAATAAGTACCAAGAAGAATTAAATCTAGCCACGGTCCACGAGCACAAAGTGGCGGACGAGTATGCTCGGGTGTATGCGGAAAAGGAGGCTAGAGGAAGGGTGATCGACTCGTTACATCAAGAGGCAACAATGTGGATGGACCGATTTGCTCTTACTTTGAACGGGAGTCAAAAACTTCCCTGATTGCTAGCCAAGGCCAAAGCAATGGCGGACACCTACTCCGTCCCCGAGGAGATCCACGGACTTCTCAGCTATTGTCAGCATATGATAGACTTAATGGCCCATATAATTAGAAACTGCTAGGAAGTTTGTATTGTTGCTCAGATCTTGACTAGTTATAAACTTTCTGAATTAAATGAGTTCATCTCACGTTTTTACTCCAAAGATCAGTGCGAATCAAATCGCTCCCGCATTTTATCTCTAGCATGCATTCATGTTTCTTTACCTACTCCTCACGTTTGGTTTTTTAGGAAAAACACCATAACTAAACGCGCCCAAAGGCATCCCTATCGCACCAGATCCAAATCTAGGACGATGGGTGACCAAGAGGAGATACAGGAACAGATGAAAGCCGACATGTCGGCTTTGAAAGAGCAAATGGCTTCCATGATGGATGCCATGTTAGGAATGAGACAACTCATGGAGAATAACGTGGCAACTGCTGCCGCTGTTAGTTCGGCTACCAAAGCAGACCCAACTCTCCCAGCAATCGCGCACCATCCTCTCCCAAACGTGGTAGGACGAGAAAGAAGCACACTGGGGCACATCAGCAACCCCCATTTGGGATACAACCGGGTGGCTTACCCTTATGGATAACCACCTAATTACATGCCACCAGTCATGCGTGATAACGTGGGTCATGTCCCTTCCCCTGTCCTTGAAGGGGAGCTTCCTCGACAGTCGAACGAGGTTCACGAGGATCATAGAGAGTATGCCAAAGGAGACGTCGATTTCTACCCCTCGGTCCCCGTCGAGGGGCCGACACCCAACATACTGCCTCAGCCCAACCTCCCAGCACAGCCAATATTCTTGTCCATAGAAGGACCACCCCCGGCAGCGGAAGAAAGAAGGAAACTCGATCTCATCGAAGAGAGATTGAGAGCTGTTGAAGGCTTTGGCGACTATCCGTTCACGGAGATGGCAGATCTTTGCTTGGTATCGGACGTCGTCATCCCCCCAAAATTCAAGGTACCTGATTTCGACAAGTACAAAAGGACGACTTGTCCTAAGAACCATCTCAAGATGTATTGTCGCAAGATGGGGGCGCATTCTAGGGATGAAAAGTTGTTAATGCACTTTTTCCAAGATAGCTTGGCTGAAGCTGCAGTCATTTGGTACACTAATCTGGAAGCTTCCAACATCCGCACTTGGAAGGATCTGATTACTGCCTTCCTTAGGCAATATCAGTACAATTCCGATATGGCTCCCGATCACACTCAGCTGCAGAACATGGTTAAAAAGGAAAGTGAGACCTTTAAAGAGTACGCTCAGCGGTGGAGGGACCTGGCAGCACAAGTGGCCCCTCCCATGGTCGAAAGGGAAATGATTACCATGATGGTAGACACCTCGCCGGTGTTTTACTATGAGAAGTTAGTGGGCTACATGCCTTCCAGCTTCGCGGACTTGGTATTCGCCGGGGAAAGAATTGAAGTAGGTTTGAAGAGAGGGAAGTTCAATTACGTCTCCTCCACAAGTACCAACACTAGAAGGATCGGAGCAACTGGGGCAAAAAGGAATGAAGGAGATGCCCATGCTGTCACTTCAGTGCCCGCATGGATCAAGCCACCGCAGACCTCTCACAGTACCCATCAGTACGCGCAACATCACTTGAGCTTCTCAGCTCGCGCTGGGGACTCTTCCAATTCAGCACCCGTACAACCTAGAGCGCCCGCGCCCATCCAGAGGGAGGGCCCCCAAGCTTCGGCTCCAACCCCGACTCACCCGGCCGACAACGCCCACTTTGGCGCCGGTTCCAACGTGATAAGGAACTTTCCCCCGAGGCCAACTCCAGAATTCACCCCGATCCCAATGACGTACGAAGACCTCTTGTCGTCCCTCATCGCCAACCAGATGGCTGTGATATCTCCCGGGAAGATCTACCAGCCTCCTTTCCCAAAGTGGTATAACCCTGACGCAACCTGCGCATACCATGGGAAAACCCCAGGCCACTCCACCGAAAAATGCCTGGCCCTTAAATACAAGGTCCAACATTTGATAGACGCCGGATGGCTGACGTTTCAAGAGGACCGGCCCAACGTGAAAATGAACCCGCTCGCCAATCATGGAGGGGGAGCAGTTAATGCCGTTGAGTCGGGTAGGCCGTGTAGGTCCAAGCCTTTAAAGGACGTGACGACCCCCAGGAGATTTATCTACGAGGCCCTACAAAAGGGGGGCGTAATTCCCCGCGGTGGGCACGGGGAAGATTCCTGTTTGATGCATCCCGGCGAGCTACATAACATGGAAACATGTTTAGCAGTGGAGGACCTGTTGCAACAGATGATAGATCGAGGCTGGTTGGAAGTCGGCGATGAGGGGAGTGAAGAGCAACATATATTATGCAGTACGTAGATGAGAGAAGTTTTGGAAGGCCTAAGCCTTTGGTGGTATATTTCACCAAAGACGCAGCTCCCCAAACGCCCCGATACCCCTCGATAGTTAAACCTATTTCGTTTCCATACCGAAACAGCCACGCAGTTCCATGGAGGTATGCGCCTCTAAGCGAAAGGAAAGAATAAGCCACTGACATCAGCTCGTTGTCAGCCAAGGTGACCAATATTACAGGGCTGAGCGGTGTGACCCGTAGTGGTCGCGTGTTTGCACCCCCTGACCTGCCGACACAACCCGCAAAAGTTAAAGGGAAGGCAAAGATTACGGAAGGACAAAATGACAAAATAATCCCCACTTCGAACGAGAATATTTCAGTGAAAGGTCTTCCGGAGAAAAAGGATGGCTATGGCAAGAAAAAAGTATCGCTAGAGGAGGCAGGCGAGTTCCTCCGCATTATTCAGCAAAGTGAGTTCAAGGTCATTGAGCAGCTCAACAAAACCCCGACCAGAATCTCTCTTTTGGAACTGCTCATGAGCTCTGAGCCTCATTGGGCTTTGCTAGTAAAGGTCTTGAACGAAGCTCATGTAGCCCAAGATGTCTCCATAGAAGGCTTTGGAGGACTCGTCAATAACATCACCGCCAACAACTATCTCACCTTCGCTAAAGAAGAAATCCCTGCCGAGGGGAGAGAGCATAACAGGGCTTTGCATGTGTCAGTCAAATGCATGGACCACGTCGTGGCCAAGGTACTCATCGATAACGGTTCCAGTTTAAACGTAATGCCCAAAAGCACGTTGGAGAAATTGTCGTTCAACGCTTCCCATCTAAGGCCAAGTTCCATGGTGGTCCATGCCTTCGACGGCAGCCGCCGAGAGGTAAGGGGAGAGATCGACCTCCCTGTACTGATAGGCCCCCATACCTGTCAGGTTACCTTCAAAGTAATGGATATTAACCCGGCTTACAACTGTATTTTGGGACGCCCGTGGATCCACTCGATGGGAGTCGTTCCCTCTACACTTCACCAAAAACTGAAGTTCGTAGTAGAAGGCCATTTGGTCATTGTGTCGGGGGAGGAAGACATCTTGGTAAGTTGCCCGTCCTCTATGCCATATGTGGAAGGCGCGGAGGAGTCATTGGAAACAACCTTCCAATCTTTTGAGGTAGTAAGTATTGCCTTCGTAGATTCCTTCTCTGGGCAACCTTGACTGTCCGATACGGAAATGATAAGGACATCATGGCCTTGTTTGAGGAAAAGCTTGACTGTGGAAGGCAGGTTTTGCTATCCAAGTTCGATATAGTCTGCGTCACCCAAAAGGCAATAAAAGGAAACACCTTGGAAGATTATTTGGCTCAGTAGCCTCTCAACGACTATCAACCCATGCATCCCGAGTTCCCAGATGAGGACATCATGGCCTTGTTTGAGGAAAAGCTAAATGAGGACTGGGACAAGTGGATTGTGTGGACTGATGGAGCGTCAAATGTTTTAGGCCATGGCGTTGGGGCAGTATTGGTCTCTCCAGACAATCAATGTATACCTTTCACAGCCAGGCTGGGGTTCAACTGCACCAACAATATGGCTGAGTATGAAGTGTGCGCCCTGGCCATCCAAGCAACAATTGACTCCAATGTCAAGCTACTCAAGGTGTACGGGGACTCAGCACTGGTGATTCACCAGCTGAGAGGGGAATGGGAAACTAGAGACCCCAAGCTGATACCCTACCAAGCCTATATCAAGGAATTGGTAGGTTTCTTTGATGAGATCTCCTTCCATCACGTTCCTCGAGAGGAAAATCAAATGACAGATGCACTTTCCACTTTAGCGTCCATGTTCCAGCTAACACCGCACGGGGATCTACCGTACATTGAGTTCTGGTGTCATGGTAGACCTGCACATTGTTGTCAGGTGGAAGAGGAACGGGACGGTAAGCCTTTGTATTTCGATATCAAGCGATATGTTGAAAGCAAAGAGTACCCACCGGAGGCCTCCGACAACAACAAAAGGACATTGAGCAGACTAGCGGTCGGCTTCTTCATGAGCGGAAGCATACTATACAAGAGAAACCATGACATGGTTCTGCTACGCTGCGTGAACGTTAAGGAAGCAGAAAACATGCTGGGGGAGGTCCATGAGGGCTCTTTTGGTACGCACGCTAATGGGCACGCCATGGCTAGAAAGATCTTAAGGGCAGGTTACTATTGGCTCACCATGGATAGCGATTGTTGTCTCCATGTGAGGAAGTGTCACAAATTCCAGACATTCGCAAACAATGTCAACGCTCCACCTTTGCCTCTGAATTTCTTGGCCGCACCGTGGCCGTTTTCCATGTGGGGGGTAGATGTGATTGGGGCCATAGAGTCCAAAGCTGCAAATGGACATCGTTTCATCCTAGTGGCGATCGATTACTTCACTAAGTGGGTCGAAGCCGCGTCGTACGCTAGCGTCACCAGGAGTGTGGTGGTCAGGTTCATTAAGAGGGAAATCATCTGCCGATATGGTTTGCCGAGGAAGATTATCACGGACAACGACACCAACTCGAATAACAAGATGATGGGGGAAATGTGCGAGGAGTTTAAAATCCAACATCACAATTCCACGCCCTACCGACCAAAGATGAACGGGGCCGTGGAGGCAGCCAATAAGAATATTAAGAAGATTATCCAGAAGATGACTGTGTCATAGAAAGATTGGCACGAGATGTTCCCATTCGCGTTACACGGTTACCGAACCTCTGTGCACACGTCAACCGGGGCAACACCGCTCTCATTGGTATATGAAATGGAGGTTATGCTACCGTTTGAGGTGGAAGTCCCGTCATTAAGAATCTTGGCGGAATCCGAATTAAAGGAATCGGAATGGGCCCAAGCACGTTTCGATCAGCTTAATCTCATAGAAGGCGAGTGTTTGGCCGCCATGAGTCATGGGCATTTATATCAGAAACGAGTGAAGAACGCTTTTGACAAGAAGGTACGCATGCGCCGGTTCAGCGAAGGGGACTTGGTGTTGAAGAAAGTCTCCCAAGCTCTGAAAGACAACAGAGGGAAGTGGGCCCCGAACTACGAAGGGCCTTTCGTTGTAAAAAGGGCTTTCTCCGAAGGGGCCCTGGTGCTCACCAACATGGATGGCGAGGAGCTACCTTCACCAGTGAACTCCGATGTTGTCAAGCGGTACTACGCTTAGGATTTGGGGCAATTGAGGAAGTCGCTGCATGTTCTTTTATTTTGTGTGTGTCCTTCTTGGTTTCCCCCAGGGATTCCTGTCCTCTTTAATTTCTCATCGCAGTCTTTTAAAAGAAAAGAACATGGGATTGAGGTTCCGGTCCTCACTTTGTGTTTCAAACTATGTCCAGAATTTGATAACCTGAGTCTTTTTGCTCAGTCCATGGGATGCCCCAAGCGCTTAATTAAAATTGAACCTGACCAGCTTTCACTAAAAAGATTATTGCATTTGAAAATGCTCATGCATACGCATACACATGCATATTTTGTTATCTTATGACAGAAGCATAATCATCTTAGGCGATGGTCAAATACCGGGCAAAATCCAAAGGCAGAGACCAATCAAGGTAAATGGTAACGCGGCCACAGTTTGCTGCGCAATATCGTTTCCTGCTTTTAGGTACTTAGGGATGGACGCAAGTAGAGGCTAGGACCACGATTGATAGATCATTGTCCCATGCCCAGCTCTGGACAAGTGGAAAGCGCAACTAGGAGGTAGCCTAGTATCCTTTAAATTCCCAGTAATTATTACTGTTGTGTCTTTAAAATAAATGTCGGATTCCTAATCTACCCTAAGGGGGTTCGAGTAACCGAACGCCGACCCATAGAGAGCGCATACCTGTGTCTTCCCAAAAAAAAAATACAGGGTTAGCTCGCCTGGGCGAGCACCCCTGCACCTGGAAACATAAAAACGAGGGAGGGGGAGTTTCTCTCCACCCAAAACTCCCTTCCCTCATTCAAAAAATGCAAACACCAATGGGATTTGCAGATTTTCGCCCCCAGGCCACCATTTTTGCGCTTTTGCTTCCATTCTTAGTGTTTTTGGTCACTCCATACAAGTAAGTGCACTACCCTTTGGTTTCTAGCTTTCCATTGATGCCTTTTATGCTTTGAATGGTACATAATTTGACCACTTCCGTGAGACAATTTGGGGCAAATTTATGCTTTGTTTCTTTGAATTGGGGGGTTGTAGGGGATGGCTTTAGGCCTAGGTTGTGTTCTGAAATGATGGGGCAAGCCACATTGCCCCTATTCCCTTGTTATTAGTACCCAAAAGTGCGCCCACCAAATGCTCGGTGAAATGCCTCAATGGAATTTGGGCATGGTTTTGTGAACTTTGGATTGTAGGGCTCACTTGTGTTTATATGGACAGCTTGTAGAGGTTAGAATAAGTGCCAAAATTAAGGACTTAGACCTAGGAATCCAAGCCTTTGGTTTTGAGTGCAAGAAAGCATGAAAATGAAAGCATTGTGATAGGGATTTCCCTTTAGGCCAGCAGTCGATTTTTGGGTTGCACCATGATGTTTTCCTTACACCTAGATGTTTGAGAATGTTGTTCATCATGAACATATAGATGTAGAGTAGGAGGCAAAATACCTCACAAGATGTATGTATGTTGCATATAGATAGCAAAAAGATACCTCACCAAAAACCTTGTTGAATTGAAATGTAATTTGAGTAGCAAGATACTTGAATACGCATGAAATGTAATTTTTTTTGGTAGCAAAGATTCTTTGAATATGCATGTGTACAAGTTTAGCAAAGACATACGTGTATATGACCTTTGGGTAGCAAAAATACTTCAAGTATGCATGTGTACAAGTTTAGCAAAGACGTGCGTGTATATGATCTTTGGGTAGCAAAAATACTTCAAGTATGCATGTGTATAAGTTTAGCAAAGAAATGCATGTATGTAATTTGGGTAGCAAAATGCTTTGAATGTGCATGAGTATAGTTTTTAGGTAGCGGAGCATCTTGCGTGCATGTATGATCATAAAAGTATGTATGTGAGTTTGCCCTAAATTTAAATTGATGTTTGTGTTGGAAGCAGTTGTATGCCATTTTTACTTGGTCAGCCTTTAAAATGACACTTCCTTGTAAATTGACTTTCCAAACGTTTGTCTTCGCAGGAAATGGCTCCGAAAAAGCTTTCCACGAAGAGGTCTAGAAGAGATGCCACAGCGGAAGGGTCCAGTGCCACCCCCAAGTTTGATAGTCACTGTTTCCGAAGCGCCGAGCACCAACAGCGCTTCTAGGCCATCAAAGGATGGTCGTTCCACAGAGATAGGCACGTCCAGCTCAGGGAGGATGAGTATACGGACTTTCAGGAGGAGACAGCTCGCAGACATTAGACGTTGCTGGTGACTCCCATGGCTAAGTTTGACCCTGAGATAGTCCTGGAGTTCTATGCTAATGCTTGGCCCACAAAGGAGGGAGTGCGAGACATGCGTTCATGGGTGAGGGGTCAGTGGATTCCCTTTGACACAGATGCCCTTAGCCAGTTCCTGGGTGACCCGCTAGTTTTGGAGGAAGGCCAGTAGTGTGAGTTTAGCCAGAGGAGGAACAGGGCCGGCGGGTTCGACGAGGAGGCCATTGCCCAGCTGTTATGCACACCGGGGCAGGATTTCGCCCGGACCGCTACAGGGAGGTGGGTGCGGATCATGCGCACCAACATGACCACTTTGACCCAGACGTGGATGACACTGCTGCTCAGCAATGTCTTGCCTAGCGATCATAACTCTGATCTCCTTCTGCCTAAGTGCTAGTTGGTGTATGCCATCCTGACACGGATGAGCGTCCACGCGACCTAGGTGATTGCTGACACCATCTATTTGTTTGCAAGTATGCCACCCACCAGGCACCCTCTGGACCCGGATAAGTCTAACAAGGCCCTAGGGTTTCCGACGCTGATCACGGGCCTCTGCCAGTCATTCGGGGTTCCCGTCACCCCAGTAAGGTGATCCGACCGCCGATCACCCGGGCCTTCATCGAGAAGTACTGCACGCCTAGGTAGGCGCAGGGTGATGCACATCAGGCCGCAGATGCACCGCCACCACCTCAACAGGCCGATCCCGCTGGATCACTAGGCATGGAACGTTATCTACAGCACTTGGTTCGCCAGCAGGCGGCCAACCAATGGGGGCAGGTGCAGATACATGAGTGTCTCTACCGGTTCAGCCATAGTCAACAGGGGCAGGGTTTCGCTCCTTTTGCATGCCCTACTCCAGAGCAGTTTGGGGTTGAGGTCGCATGGCCTGGAGACTGGCCCAAGGCCCAGGCAGGGGAGGAGCCCGCAGGATCCCCCGGTGAGGCAAAGGAGGCCCGTATGGATGAAGAAATGACTAACTTGCTCGGTTTCTTGGGAGGAAGCGGAGCCACGTGACCGAGGTCACCACACTTTTGTTATTGACATTACTGTTTTCTGTTATTGTCTATATTGCTATTGACATTACTGTTTTCTGTTATTGTCTATATGGTTACTAACGTTGCTGTTATTATTTTTTGTTGTTTCTGTTTGGCGTTATGGCTCTCAGTTATTTCGTCACCGTTTTTTTGCGACTTATCATTTCGTGCGGTTTTTTTGTTTACCTTGTGGTTAGACGTAAGTAGGTAGTGTGCGCCCTCGTCCGCACGACCTTTTCAGAGAGAAAAAGAAAAAAAGGAGAGAGAGGAAATGAACAAATGATAATAATTTATAAAAGAAGAAGAGAAAAAAAGGGGAAAAAAGAAAAAGAAAAAGAAAGAAAAAAGAAAATAATAATAAAAAGTTGTCTAGCTAAGAAAACTAACATGCTTTTGAAAGGAGATAACTTCCAGCTTTTCTTTGCAAAAAATTTCAATGATCATAATCAGTTTTTGGAAAAATATGTATACACCTGAAGGGTGAATGCTGTGAAAATTTTCCTAAACACCCAAAATGGACTCGGATGAATGCACAAATTGATAAAAGAACATGTTTTGGAAACATTGGGTTGACTTAAATAGAGAAAATGAATCATGAGCCCTAGCATCACATGACCATAAAAACATGACACTTGAGTGTCCACATGGGTGCATGCATGACTAGTTTTGCATAAAATTTCCAAATCATCATTATTGCTTGTGTATCATGGAAATAATGTGAAACATCCCCTTTTCCCCGAAGCCTTGAGCCAAAATCCCAACTTACCATAAACCTTGCCCTCGGAAGAAAACAAAGAAAAGAAGGTTCCCAACTTACCATAATGTGGGACATCCCCTTTTCCTCCCTTGGAAAATGCACCCGTGAGTCTCACGTCGCCCTCCTGCCGAAGGGTAGGTTACGACAAAGGGGTATCTAGGTAAGTGTTTGAGAAGAAATTACATGAGAGGGTTAGAAACCAAATAGAGAACCAAATGAAGGTGTATGCTACTAAAGGCAATAGAGGAAGGAAGGAGTTGGTGCTTAATAAAAGGGATTAGGTTTGGCTCCATCTTAGGAAGGATAGATTTCCTACAAAGAGAAAGTCCAAACTTAGCCCCTGAGGCGATGGCCCTTTTCAGGTCTTGGAGAGGATCAACAACAATGCTTATAGGCTAGACCTAGAGGAGTATGGAGTTAGCAACACCTTTAACATTATTGATTTGGTTCCTTTTGCAGGTGTAGCTAATTCAGATGATGAGGGGTCTACAGATTTGAGGACAAATCCTCTTCAAGAGGGAGGGGATGATGCAATCCTCCCAAGGAGGGGACCCATCACCAGAGCCATGGCTAGGAGACTTCGAGAGGATAGGACCAGAGATGCAAAAGAAGGCCCTAAGATTCTCATGAGCCTTAGGATAGATTTTAGGCCCATGAGCTAAGTATGAGCCCACTTATCTTTGTACATATTAGATTAGGGTTTCATTATTTTTGGGCCTTGTATTTAGGGCTCCATAGTGAAGAGAGGCTACCCTAGGAATGTAGGATTTTTCAGCCCTTGTATTTTAGGGCACCTAGACTAGTTTATGTATTAAGAGCACTTTTGTAATTTCACATGCATTAAGTGCGCTATTTGATGTGTGTGTGTTGGGAGATAAATTTAATTGAATTGGGAGAAGCCCAATTCTATTAAATTTTGGACCTTCTTAAGGGGGAGGGGAGCATTTGCTTGCTACACCCTATTGCCACATCATATAGTCACACTTTGTGCATGTCTCACATCACCTAAGCACACTTAGTGGAGAATCTTTGACTTGATCTTGGATTAGTAGGCTGAACCATAGCTAAAATTCACTAATCATAATTAGTGAAATTTTGGCTCCAAGTTTGGCTCCACAAATTCAAATTCAAAATTCAAGTGAAATTTGAATAGAAATTCAAATTTCCCTTTAATTTTGTGTGACACTTAGGCTATAAATAGAGGCCTTGTGTGTTCATTTTTTCAACTTCGATCATTTGAGAATTACACTTAAAATTTCAGACCTCATTTGAGGCATAAAATTTTGTGCTCCTTCTCTCCTTCTCCCTCCACTCATCTTCTCCTACCTTCGAGCTCTTATATATGGCTTCCTATGGTGGTGAGCTTGTTCTTGACTCATCTTCTCCTTAAAGTGGCATCTCCAATCATCTTTCTTCCTTCTCCATTCCACCGTCATTGATCTATAAAAAGCAAAGGACTCCTTTGATGAAGAAGATCTTTTTTATTTTTTAAGAGTGTTTGGTTATTAATTTTTTTTAGCTTTTGGAAAAGTGAAAGCTGTGAGTAGATTTTTTTCCTGAAGTTCAAATTTTCAGCTTTTGAAATTTCCTTTTTGGGAATATGTTCCCTAAATAATGCTTGGACATTATGTCCTCAAAAAATTTCAAAATAACAAAGCATGCCCTCCTCATTTTCTAAACCCTCAAAATTTCTCTCTCTTCTTCCTCAACGTGTTGTTCCTTCCTCTCTCGCCATGCCTTCCTCTCCCGTGCTTCCGATCTTCGTCATTCTTTCCGATTATTCTTGGTCATCTTCCGATCATCCTTCATCCTCTCTTCTTCTTCCTTTGTGAGCATCACAGGTTAACCAATTCTTCAATAATTTCTTTTTCTTCTCATTAAATTTTGAATTGTTATGGAGTAGGGTTATGCTTTTGTTTGTTTCATTAAGCTTGTGAAATGTCTCTCAATCAAGTTCCTATGAAAAGAAAGAAAGCAGAATGGTGTGATAAAAATACTAAGATTATGTTGAAAGTGTGCATAGAAGAGGTGAATGCCAGAAATAAACCTCATATACAGCAGCAAGAATAGAGAAATATTTTTAGTATAAAAATTAAAGTGTGAACTCCCTGGACCAACCCTTTCTACTTACCATTAGATGATGATCTGTCCAAGTTGCTTAAAAAGTTTCCAGAAGTTCTTGGATGTAATTTGGAGGAAGAGTTGAAAGGTAATGTAAAGATCCTGGAGGAGCAGAGTTATATTAAGGGAAATTCTCTTAGGAAACTTCTCCTTAGAAATCCAAAAGTTTTGGGTTACAATGTTGATTGTAAGGGAGACTATATTGCACAATGCACTAGATGCTAGGCTCGCTTCTAGATGATTCAATGAGATGTATCTTTTTGCAAACTGGTTGACTGCTGCATAATTTCTTTGTTCATTCATACACACTCTTCAACTTAAATAGAAGGCAAAGTTGTACGTGAAGAAAGGTTCTCATTTTCTTGGATGCAAAGTGGCAAGAAGTACTAATTTATTCTCAAGTTACAGAGGTTGATTTTGCAATTATGATTATTGCTGTAGTATCCAATGACAGAGGTTGATTTTGCAATCCCATCTTGACAAACATAGGCATAACATCTATCTTGATATTATGTCATCTGTAAAATAGATTCATATTGTCTCCAATGAAGCTACCAAATATAGAGGAAGACTTGGTGGAACCAAAATCCTTTCTGAGCAGGTCGTTGGTATTCATTATTTTAAAACCATGTTTTAAAGAGGCTTTGATGTATGTTGTCAATTAGTTCCTACTCCAAGTGCCAACTTAGTTACCAGTAGAGAAATAGTTCTTGGTTGCTACTTGTACTCATTGGAATATAAAACTTTTAGTTGAATCATTAAATTGAGCGGCAAACTTATATTTCACTATGGTGCCTAATAAAAGAACATATACCAAAAGTTTTGGGGAGTAGGTATTGTTGTACAGTAGGATAGTCATTCTACTTGATTACTGCCATTGGTACTTGCTAGTGCTCATGTTGTGTGAATCTAGTCAGTTGTAGAAAGATTTTGACATAGAGATAGAACACTATTTTAGTAGAATAACTGAAGTGATTCGGACATTCATTATACTGTATAGTGATTAGTGAAGCTTAAGTTAATGTGCATAACTTCTATTTAAGTTAATGAAGCATATATTAAAAGTAGAGTTTCCCAATCTGTACCAGCATAACCATTCCTTTGTATACTGCCTTTGGCTTCATACAATAATCCCTTAGTGGGTCTCCTCAGATGGATCTGATGGAACCACCACATTCCAATGTTTGTCACATGGACTCATACTTTAATGTTCATGGCTGTCAAGAACAAAATCATGAGTGAAAAAAAGGGAGCTTTTGTTTTCTTTTCATTTACTTGGCTTTTCAACTATTTAACTTCTTATTCTTTCTTTTCTCCATTTTTTTCTTAGAATAATCATTTAGTTTTTAATAGGATTATTTCCCCCTTTTTTTAATGAGTGCTACATTAAGTTTGTTCCCATCTTTTTGCAAACTGGTTGACTGCAACATAATTTCTTTGTTCATTCATACACACTCTTCAACTTAAATAGAAGGCATAGTTGTATGTGAAGAAAGGTTCTCATTTTCTTGGACGCAAAGTGGCAAGAAGTACTAATTTATTCTCAAGTTACAAATTTTGTAATTATGATTATTGTTGTAGTATCCAGACCATGGAATGAAGTAAATCTTAATATTTGATCTTATGTTGATATAATTGTAACTATAATGCAAATCTCTTCTCCCTATGAAAAGGAATATATTAGAATGAAATAAAATGATTATAGGTCTTTGTTGTTTGTATTGCTTAAGGTGGAATAAAATGGTACATTGTGTAAGGCATTTCATTATGTTTCATGCCTCTCTTTTTCTTTTCTTCCAATGGTATTAGGTGGATTTTTTTTTATCTTTGTTTTCATTCTCATGATAATATTTGCAAATAATGGATGGTAACTTAATTCTATTTCATTTTTATTTTTATTTTATTCATAACTAAATATTGAAAGGTAGCATAAAGGGAATGGTTTACAACTTTTTTTTTTGTCAACAGGGTTGTCACTTTCAGTTTGTGTAAAAAGAATATATTTGCAACATAGATAAAGAACTAAAAGAAATGATAAAAGAAGCATATTCTCTAACATTTTTTAATATATTCCATTTATTATTTCAATCTTAAAAACTATAAAATGAATGGTACTATTACTATTTTTTAATAATACAAGTTTGCATGTTTATGGTATGGGTACATTTGAATAATTTTATATTAGAAAACATTATTGATCATATTATTACCAGGTTAATGACATTTTATATTTTGTTATAAATTATAATTACATAGATAATAATTAAATTATAAACTAGAATGTATGTGATAACATTACTAAAACAATAAATTAATTAGATTTTAAATATGAAAATTAATTATGTAGAAAGACGTATAATTATATTTTTATGAGATACATTTATTTTATTTTTATAAAATTAATTATTTTTTAATCAAAATTTCTAGAAAATATATAACAATATTTTAAATATAATGATAAAGTTAAAATATTTTTATAAATGAAATAGAAGAAAAAAAGTCATTTTTATTATTTTTAATAATATTTAATTATTTAAGGCATTTAATAATTATATACTAATGTTTAAGTATTTAATTATTAGTTTTAATAATGTCAAAGCATATAATATCCTTTTTGGTAATTTTAATTATGCAAAATACCTTCTACAATTTCTTTCAAACACCATATTAATTTAAATAAGCACTTAAGAGTTTATCATCCAAACATCAAATTAATTTATGTAAAAGTAACTTTTTAGATACGAGCTTCTTGGACAAGTTCTTTGTCTATAAGATCTTTTACAATGGTGCATCCAAACAGGCCCTAAGTCTTGGAGCTTGAAGAAATTTTGTCTTTTACATGCTCAACTCTCTTGAGTGACATTTGTATTGATTGTTGTTTTCTGTGTTGCATCTTAGTCTTTATCTTTTCATATGTACATCATGCATCATCATGTAGGAGCATGGTTTTCAAACTCTCGAGTTAACTCGCTAACTCTTATGAGTTTACAAGTCCACTTACCCTCTGTGAGTTGACTCGTGTGCAAACTCTTTTTAGTATACTCTAGGTAGACTCTATGAACTCTAAGTAAACTCGATAGTCTCTCGAGTTTACCACCGAGTCAACAAGTCAGTAAGTTAAAAAAATTAGAAAAAAATGTAAGTCATTTTGGGTTGTTTTCTATCTGTTTAGTGTTCAACATACCTTCATTTAGTATGTTGTTCCCGAATCAAAAAATTCTACCGTTAATAACATAAAACCCTTGTTCTCTAATAACATTAAACCCTCGATGGGAATGTTCTATCACTACTATAACATCTATAAGTTATTATCTAGTAGTGATGCTTTACTATACTTGGTTATTTAAATATTGTGAAATTTATAATTTACTATTTTGCTTTATTATATTGTTGAAATGTTTAATTGGTATGTTATTTATAGATATTTTATTTTTATTGTTGTTGTTATTATTATTATTATTATTATTATTATTATTATTATTACATGAAGTTGACTCTTATGAGTCTACGAGTTGAGTCCACAAGACGAGTCTATGGAACTCTCACGAGTTTACATAAACTCTCGAGTTTAATAACCTTGTGTAGGAGTAAGAAGAGTGTTTCTAAAGTTAGAAACTTTCTTTAGTGCATAAAACTCTCTATTTTAATCAATTACAAGGCTAATCATAATCGACTACATAAGTGTTTGTAGCTTGCAGAGAAATTCTCATATCGGTTTAATTCATTACAAGGTAACCGTAATCGATTACATAGTTCAGTTGAGACAATGATTGGTTTTTCAGGAGTCTCTACTTTAATCTATTACTAGATAATCATAATTGATTACTTTGTTCTTAAAAATGTTCCCAAAAGTGATCAAGAACACTTTAATCGATTACAAAAAGAATCTAATCGATTACATTATTCTTGAAAGTTTTCCAGATTTGGGAAGAACACTTTAATTGATTGAAATGATAATATAATCAATTGCTTCCTTGAAATAATCGATTACATTGAATATTTAATCGATTATAGGTGGTTATAATTGTTCTCTATAAATAATCACCTGGTGTTCTCACTTCTATATGCCAAAAAATTGTGAGTTGAAATAAGTGAAATAAAGAGAGAAGATTAAGTGCTTAGAAAAAGTGCAACTCACAACTTCTAAACTTCATTTGTGAAGATCTCATGGTGAAAAGTGAGTTGTGAATTTCTCTTGAGTTCAAGAAGACACTCATTCACTCAGGAAAGGTTCTTGCGTATGATTAATCAGGTTGTGTCTTTCCATGACTTTGAGTTTCATGTACATTGTTAGCATATGCATGAATTTCTGGAGGCAAGCTAGAATAGATTTTTCTAGTTTGGGCTGAGGGTAGGTTTCTCTTAGGCTCTTGTTCACAAAGGACCCTAGGTTTGGGTGCCTTAGTCTTTTTTCTGGGGTAGGAACTGAGATTGATTGTGATTTCTTGTAAGAATTCTATATGCATAGTGAAAATCTAATTTTGGGTGGATTAGATAATTGGATTAGTTTCTCTAGAGATAGAGAATGAACTAGTATAAAAATTGGTGTACATCTTCTGTTGATATTATCTTTCTTTTTCCTTTTAATCTTGATAAATTTACTGAAGGTTAAAGAAAATATCTTTTTAAGAAAGAACTTTAACAAAAGATTTTGTGTTATGGGTGATTTATTAAATATTGGTTTATCAAAAGTTTTTGATATGATCTTTGGAAAAGAAGTTTTTTAACTCTGGTTTTTAAACTCTGATTTGATTTAGAAACCAATTCACCCCCTCATATTGGTTTGTGAGTTCCATCATCTTTTTCATAAGGAGTATATGCTTGTGCATAGGAGACTTGACAACTTGGAGGTTGCAGGGTACACAAATTCAGGTCTTGGTGGGTGTCCTGATGATAGGAGATCAACTTTTGGATACATCTTTATGATGGTTGAGGGTGTGATATATTGGAAGAGTAAGAAGCAAACTCTTGTTCCCTTTTATACTATGCAAGCAAAGTTCATTGCTTGCTTTGCTGTCAATACTCATGTTGTTTGGTTAAGGAATCTTGTGATATGACTTCACATTGTGGACTCTATTGCTAGGACACTGAAGATTTTCTGTGATATCAACACTGTTGTGTTTTATACAAAGAATAATAAGACTTTTAGAGGATCTAAGCACTTGGAGTTGAAGTAGTTGACTGCTAGAGGTCTTGTGAAAGATGGTCCCATAGTGGTAGATCATATGGACACAGATTCCAAGATGGTTGATCCGTTGACCAAGGGACTTAGGCCTATTGTTTTTAAACGACATATTGAAAACATGGGCATTGTGAGTTCTTTTGACATTTTTGGTTAGTGGGAGCTTTAGATTCATGTTATTTCCTTTTTCATGTTGTTGGATCCTTATTTTGAATTTTGGAAAAAGATGTGTTGATGACATTTTACAATTTGCTTGTTAAGTCTAGCTGCATCAAAGTCACATTGAATTGTACCAAACAATTAAATCCCTGAGGTTTTGATGTTAACAACGTATAAATTTTATGTATTAACCTTTCATACTCATGCTACAGGTTCATATATATATATATATATATATATATATATATATATATATATATATATATATATATATCTATGAAATACCAACAGAAAAGCATGATCTAAAAGGCTTTGAATGATAACCAAGGTATCCGTCATTGGGCGATACTGCTTAAGCATCCAGCCCTGAGAAGACAAATGCTTTAGCACTTGGCTCATAGTACAAAAACAATGAAACAATTACTTGATCCTCAAGTACTGAAAAATAATCACAAGAATATAATGTCCATAGGCTCAGTACGAAACTCGTGCCAAAGTGCACAAAAGGGAAGATTTAAATTGTCTTATCTCAACATTCTTAATTCCTTTTTGTCTTATGCCATTAACGTTTCTTTTGATTTGTACACTGAAAGTCAGCTCTGAGCACTAAGCGACATTGGCAAATTGTATTTCCCTAAAGATATGCTGCAAAAAGTGTTTGTGCTCCCTACTGTCTCTCTTTCCACAACAGTGACCTCGTGTCAAGCGCCAAAGCTATTAGACAACGACTAGTTGGGATCTCTCAATGGATCGAAACTTTGAAGTCTATATTGTTGGATCGAGTGGCCTTAGAATAATTAAGAAGGGGGGGTTGAATTAATTATTCCTAAACCTTTACTAATTCAAAAATTACTCTTCTAAGACTTTTACTAAATTGTTAAGAGAATAAGGAGTAGAAGAGAAACTTAACAGAAAGTAAAAACGGAAATTAAATGCACAGTGGAAAGTAAAAGAGTAGGGAAGAAGGAGATAAACACACAAGAGTTTTTATACTGGTTCGGCAACAACCCGTGCCTACATCCAGTCCCCAAGTGACCTGTGGTCCCTGAGATTTCTTTCAACCTTGTAAAAATCCTTTTACAAGCAAAGATCCACAAGGGATGTACCCTCCCTTATTCTCTTTGAAACCCTAGTGAATGTACCCTCCACTAGAATTGATCCACAAGAGATGTACCCTCTCTTGTTCTCAATCAAACCCATGTAGATGTACCCTCTACTTGTACCACAAAGGATGTATCCTCCAATGTGTTAAGACAAAGATCTCAGGTGGTTAAACCTTTGATACTTTGTGAATGGGGATACAAAAGAATTCTCAGGCGGTTAGTCCTTTGAACACTTTTGTATTAGGGAAAGGGAAGAATCAAAAGAATTCTCAGACTGTGTCGTTTTGAATTCTTTGACAAGGGAGAAGGGAGACACAAAATAATTCAGGCGGTTAGTCCTTCGTTCTTTTGGAAAAGGGAGAAGAGAGACACAAAAAGAATTCAAACGGTTAGTCCTTGGCGAATTCTTTTTGGCAAAGGGAGAAGAGATGAAAAGAATGAATAGCACAAGTTTTCAAGGTTTAGAAAACCAGAAAACTTCATAAAGCTTTTGGTACAAAGAAGAAGAAGAAGTTCAAAGAGATTCAAGGATTGTAAAGGATTGTATGAATAAGTGTTCAAGATTCTTAAAATGTACAACAAAGCCTTGCTTTTATAGACTTTTCATGTCTGGTCAAGACAACCATTTAGAAGAGTTATAACTTTTAGAAAAACTTAAAACCAATTTGAAAAAGTCAAAAACTATTTAAAGAGTTACATCTTTTGATTTATTCAGAAACAAACACTGGTAATCGATTACCAAATCAGTGTAATCGATTACACAAAGCTTTTATGTGAAAGGATGTGACTCTTCACTTTTGAATTTCAACGTTCAAAGGCACTGGTAATCGATTACCAAAACATTGTAATCGATTACAGCTTTTTGAAATTAATTGGAATGTTGTAAATTCAATTTGAAAACTTTTTCAAAATAGTTTTGCTACTGGTAATCGATTACCAGAGAGTAAAAACTCTTTGGTAAACATTTTTTGAGAAAAATCATGTGCTACTCAATTTTTTAGAAAAACTTTTTATACTTATCTTGATTAAGCATTCTCTTGATTCTTGAATCTTGAGTCTTGAATCTTGATCTTGATTTTTGAGATCTTGAACCTTGAATCTTGATTCTTGACTCTTAACTTTCTTCTTGAGTCTTGAATTCTTCTTGATTCTTATCTTGAACTCTTGAATTGTTCTTGATTCACTTGAGTTGTTCTTTGATTGATCTTTGAGCTTTTTGTCATCACCATTGTCATCATCTTTTTTTATCATCATTGTTATCATCAAAACACCTTTGAATCACCTTTGATTCACCATGAAGCTTTTCTCCTACATATATAAAGCTTAAATATGTTCGTGTTAAGGTTTTCGAAACATAAGAGTATATTCTTAGACAAAACGAACAAGTGTTGTAACACTGTCAGTCCACCAGTTGAAGGAAAGTTGAGAAAATCAAGTGAATCTTAGTTATGCCAAGTTAGCAAGTTTCATTGTGTTTGAGCCTACTATGTACACACTCTTTGAGTGATTATTGTGGCGTCCCCAAAATAATGACTGGTTTAATAGCAATGATTTAAATAACAAAAACCATGGTAATTTTTTTTCTTCCTTTTTCTTTTTCATTACTTTCTCTTTTCACAATAATTAAGTCCAGAAGGAAAATCATCACTATAGAGTCCTGAATGGCCAGTTCACAACTCTATTCGAAGTCATTTCTTTCTGATCACTCATAACCTCTAAATATTTTGCTTTTTCAAAAGGAAAGGTATGCTAGCCATTACTTTAGGTCGTCACGTGAAAACAATAAAATAAAATGCGGTCAGTAAACTCCTTTGCAAATAAAGTTTGCTAATGCTTTCTTTTCAAATAACAAGATTAAACATAAGTGCATTCATTATTTAAAGCTGTCCAAAATATGGGAGTTTTGCAAAATACATAGTGTCATCCAGAGCAAAGGTGTCCACTGTGGTGGCTTCAGCCACATGTATACAATCATCAAATTCCTATACAATAGGTCTACCCATACAAAAACAAAAGAGTAAACCTAACATTCAGTCCTAGATACACCCACCCTCAAAAGTATATAAAACTAATCCAATGAGCTGTCTACTATGATGAAGAGCCTCCACTGATCGCCATCTCTCCAGGGCCACTATCCTCCGTAGAGTCTGCCTCAGATGCCGACATGACGTCCTCGGGAGAATCCACCTCAGGGAGTAGGTCCTCATCACCCTCTAGAAAGTCAAGAGCATCCACAGTAGGCTCAGGAGGTAGCTCCTCAGGATCCTCCTCAGGGTCCTCCTCGGATGACGTCACCTCGATCACTTGGACTGGCTCCACTAGACGGTATGGTGTAGGCGTGGGCAGTATCCACTCCACAGTGCGCTGAAGCGTGCGTGCGGGTTCATCTGGATGCACCAATGAAGTAGCCGTGAATCGAATCGTGCCCCGAAATCGGCACCTTGCATTGCCTTCGAGGGTCTCCCAAGCTCCCTCTAGGCACTCCATCTCCACTCGATCATGGATTAGTTGCGCCGCCATCGCGATCTACAAGAAAGAAAAGGAAACGGGTAGACTCTTTCACGAGAGATCTAACTGCGGTAGTAACACAATGCGTCCCATAACCACTACATGCAAGTAAAAGGGGTATCTCAAGGCTTTTCATCTCTGGTAATCGATTACACAACCTTGGTAATCGATTACCAGAGGCTAAACTCGAATTACACAGCCTCAAGACATGAAACCTGCAAAAGTGCACTGTGTAATCGATTACACATAACTGGTAATCGATTACCAGTGGCATGTTCCTCTGTGTAATCGATTACACAGCCTGGTAATCAATTACCAGAGGCCTCCACAACATGCTGCCTTCATTTCTAAGCCTGGTAATCGATTACACCCCTTGGTAATCGATTACCAGAAGCCCTCTTAGCTTCCTGATCTCATTTTTAAGCCTGGTAATCGATTACACCCTTGGTTATCAATTACCAGAGGCCATCTTAGCTTCATGTCTTCACTTTTAAGCCTTGTAATCGATTACCCACCCTTGGTAATCGATTACCAGAGGCCATATCCCATATAACACTCAAAGTTCACAGCTGGCCAGCCACCACACAAGCCTCCTTGCTTTGTGGTCTTTGTTCCTATTATCTGTTGACTGCCAGGAGCTCGCCTGTTTAGGCACATCACAGGTTCTCACTCACTGACTATGCCCGGGTTGGGTCGGGATTCGTCAAGCTTGGTTCTGGGCAATAGCACCCCACCTGATGTCCCCAAGTTCTCTTGACCCCTGCGACATATCTCCAGGTACCACTCTATGGTCAACGAATAAAAAGTAGGAAGTCTCACCCTTCCACACTTCCTCATTTCAAGCTTGTAGGATTATGGGGTACCCATCACATGTGGTACTAGGTGGCGGTCGGGCGATGGTGCAAAACAATTCTCCACATCCACAAATCACATATAAACCCACCATCCCCTGTTGCCCACCTTCAACTGAGCTCACGTACTCCCACGTAGCCCTTATCCTCGTTTCTCTCAACACTGGGTCCCCATCAATCCTCCCAAGCTTCCACAACATCCAAGTAATTCAACATTCAATCATCACAAACTAACACAGCCAAGAAAACAGGGCAAAGGCAGAAATCTCTGCCCAAAACACAAACCAATATCACAGCTTTTCACATTCAAATACCCCAGTAACATTTTCTTCGTTCCAGTTCGTTAACCGTTGGATCGACTCGAAATTTTACTGAAAGTCTCTAGTACACAAATCTATATTTTGACCGTTGGGATCTGCTAGCAAACGTTCAGAACCCCATATGTACTACCCTTTCCACAACCATCCATACACAAGCATTTTTCTGCACATATACAAAAATTCTGCTGCACATTTCAACAGCAAAATTCTGCATAAAGTGCAGATTTCGAAAACCACTCTTACCTTCATCCAATTTTGCCCAAATTGAATCCTACAAGTCCCAAATCATGTATCAATCATGTCTAAACCAAGTACAAGCTTCAGACCATAGCAACTCAAAATCTAGGTATCCAAAACCCCTCAAAGTAATGGATTTTCAAGGTTTGAGAAGTGAAAATGAGAATGGGGTAAATTTGGAGCAAACTCTCACCTCACACAAGTCTATACCATCAATAAACTTGCTCAAACTGGTTTTACGCCTAAAATTCTGCCGAATCAAAATTTGACTCTTCAACACCCAATTTTACCCTAGAAATGGCTCTTGCATTCACTTTGGTCATTTGTTTTTCTCTCTTACACAGCCCAAACTTTCTCATAAGTCCTAAATGACATTTCAAGCTAGGATTAACTCCCTTTAACCTCCAAATACCACTAAATTCAGATTTGGCCTTTCAACTCTCAAAGCCTCACTCTTTTTCCACTCATAACACCATATTCTCACTTTCTAACCCTAGGTTAACCCTACCCTTCATCTCTAACAGTTTTCCATAAGCAATTTCAGTACATAAACATCACAAGCATCATCATAAAAACCCTAAAACAGAATGGGTGAACTTGACTCACACCAAACATGGCAAGTTCAACATGCTTTCATCAAATTCCTTCACAAATAACTATCATGAAGCAGAAACCTAGCTAAACTACCCATCATATCTCCCTAAACCCAATACCCACGAAAATCAACTGAGAAAGAAGTCTACCCAAACCTGAAATTTCGAAGTCCCGCACGTAGAGATGCGCTTCACAACTCCAAAAATGCCTTCCTTTCGCGATTTGGAGCAGAAATGGCTACCAAAGGTTGGAGCTTTGTTGGAGCTTCAATGGTGGAGGAAGAAGAAGAGAATGGCAGCGTGAGAGAGAGAGGAAAAGGCTTCTGAAATTTTGGGGCTGAGTGAGGAGAGAGAATACAGCTTTTTTAGTTTAAAAGAAAGGCTTCTCTCTTTTCTTATTATTTTATTTTAAGCTATGCCACATGTCTCCATTTGAGTGGAGCCAAAAAGGGCCCACTTTTCTTTTGATGTGACCCATACACAGCCACAGGAAGTGAGAAAAATCTGACCTTTGAAACGCTAAAATCCTGCCTCGGTTTGCGTGCCGTTTCTCTGGTTCCAGTCCCTCGCGTTTCTCTGCACCCGTCAGGGCCAGTTTTCGAAAGTAGGCAATATATATATCAAAACGCTCAGAATGAAACCCCGAGCGTGGTTCAGAGGTTGGTTTTGTTAAATTTTAAGTTGCACGCAAAATGATGATTTTAGACTAACTAATTGAGAGTTAACCCATAACCATCCAGTTATGGATTTCTCTTCGTTAATTAGCCTAACCTGCGTATCTTCCCCCCCCCCCCCCCCAAAATACCTACTTCTACCAAGAATATACATATATACATACACTGAATAATACTTATATATATATATATATATAGCCATTCAAAATGCACCGTTTACAAAAATTCCGAGTAGAAATTTCCAGGATGTCACAATACTCCCACCCTTTTAGGAATTTCGTCCCCGAAATTAACTACTCTATGAACAAACTTGGGTACAATTCTCTCACCCTATCCTCCAACTCCCATGTTGAATCACCCTCATCGGTTCCCCACTGTACCTTCACCAACGCGATCTCCTTTGCTCTCAGTGACTTCCTTCTTCGATCAGTGATCTTCTGAGGTCGTGCTTTATAGGTGAGGTTATCCTTCACCTGTACCTCGTCCACTGCAAGTACATGTGATGGATCCGGGTTGTACCGTCTCAGTTGAGAGACATAAAACACAGGGTGCAAGTTCGATAAACTCGGGGGTAAAGCAATTTGATAAGCTACAGGCCCTACCTTCTTCAAAATCTGATACGGGCCTAGATACTTGGGCGTCAACTTCCTAGATTTGAGAGCTCTTCCGACTCCGGCTACAGGAGAAACCTTCAAAAACACATGTTCTCCTTCTTGAAAATCTAGTGGTTTCCTCCTTCTATCATAATAGCTCTTCTGCCTATCCTGAGATGCTTTTATTTTCTCTCGAATCAATTTCACTTGTTCGTTAATCTGTTGTAGCATTTCAGGTTCGAGAAGTACTGCTTCTCCATCATCATACCAGCAAATAGGAGTTTTGCACTTTCGTCCATATAGAGCTTCAAAAGGAGTCATACCATTACTGGCTTGGTAGCTGTTGTTGTAAGTAAATTCAATCAATGGCAAACAATCCATCCAGCTACCTTGTTGCTCTATAATACACGCCCGAAGTAGATCTTCTAGAGTCTGAATGGTTCGTTCAGTCTGACCATCTGTTTGAGGATGATAAGCTGAACTAAGCTTCAGCTTTGTCCCTAATGCTTCATGTAGACTTGCCCAAAATCGCGAAGTGAACCTCGGATCCCTGTCGGATACAATACTGGAAGTAATTCCATGCAACCTTACTACTTCTTTGATATACAACTCCACTAGCTTCTCCATTTTATACTTCATATTCACCGGAATAAAATGAGCAGATTTGGTGAGTCGATCTACTATGACCCACACAGCATCATGTCCACGACTAGTCCTGGGTAAGCTAGATACAAAATCCATAGATATGCTCTCCCATTTCCACTCCGGAATTTCCAATGGCTTCAATTCTCCTGATGGTCGCTGGTGCTCAGCCTTAGCCTTTTGACATGTCAAACACCTCGCTACATATTCAGCTACATCTTTCTTCTTGCCATGCCACCAAAAACTTCTCTTCAAATCTTGGTACATCATAGTCATTCCTGGATGGAAACTAAGACGACTTTTATGCGCTTCTTCCAAGATCTTAACTTTCAAATCATCTAAAGATGGTACACATATCCTCCCCTTGAATCTAATTAACCCGGTTGTGTTCTTCTTAAACTCCACATCCTTATCTCCCATTACATCTAACACCTTGCCTTGCAAAAACGGGTCATCCACTTGAGCCTCGCGTATGTGATCTACGAATTCATTAGTGATCTGCAACGCTCCCACAAATAAGCTCTTGGGTCGCATCTCGATTGCTAGATTCAGATCTCGGAACTCTTCTATCAATCTCTACTGCAAACTCATCATAGTCGCAACATGTAAGGACTTCCGGCTTAGCGCGTCGGCTACTACATTAGCCTTTCCTGGATGGTAGGAAAGTCCAAAATCATAATCCTTGAGAAACTCCATCCATCTTCGTTGCCTCATATTGAATTCCTTCTGATCGAACAAGTATTTGACACTCTTGTGGTCACTGAAAACTTCAAAACGAGTACCGTATAAATAATGCCTCCAAATCTTTAAAGCAAAGACCACCGCTGCTAGTTCCAAGTCATGGGTCGGATAGTTGACTTCATGAGGACGTAATTGACATGAAGCATAAGCCACCACTCTTCCCTCTTGCATTAACACACACCCCAGGCCTTGCTCGCTTGCATCACAATACACTTCAAATGGTCTCTTAGGGTCGGGCAAAACTAACACTGGAGCTGTTGTCAACCGCCTCTTCAACTCTTGGAAACTCTGATCACACCTCTCATTCCAGACAAACTTCTCATTCTTACGAGTCAACTTAGTTAGGGGCAATGCCAATTTAGAAAATCCCTCAATGAATTTTCTATAATAGCCAGCCAATCCCAAGAAACTTCGAACTTCCGCTGGAGTTGTCGGTTGTTGCCACTCCATAACCGACTCCACCTTGTTTGGATCCACTGCAACCCCGTCTTTAGAAATCACGTGCCCCAAGAACTACACTTTCTCCAGCCAAAATTCACATTTCGACAATTTGGTGAACAATTTCCTATCCCTCGGGATATGTAACACCATCCTCAAGTGCTTCTCATGTTCCTCCTTATTCCTTGAATACACTAGGATATCATCAATGAACACAACCATGAACTGGTCCAAGTAATCATGGAATATACGGTTCATATAGTCCATGAAAATAGCCGGAGCATTAGTCACTCCAAATGGCATGACTAAATACTCGTAATGCCCATACCGAGTCCGAAACGCAGTTTTTGGAATATCTTCCTTCTTAACTCGGATTTGATGATAGCCAGATCGCAAGTCGATCTTCGAAAATACCGTCGCTCCCCTCAATTGGTCAATCAAATCATCTATCCTTGGTAGAGGATATTTGTTCTTGATAGTGACCTTGTTTAGCTGCCGGTAGTCTACGCACATCCTCATACTTCCATCCTTCTTTTTAACCAATAAGACCGGCGCTCCCCACGGTGATGCGCTTGGGCGAACAAATTGTTTGCTTAAAAGATCTTGCACTTGTGCCTTCACCCCTGCTAGTTCTACCGGAGACATCCTATAGGGCACGATTGACACTGGATTCGCTCCAGGCACCAAGTCAATAATGAATTCCACTTCTCTCTCAGGTGGTAATTCACAAACGTCGTCCGGAAAAACTTCTGGAAATTCTGACACCACCGGTATACTACTAACTTCAGCGTCCTCTTCCATATTCATAGAGAACAACACCATGTAAGTTCGAACATCCCCCGTTCCATTGTTGGCCGCATCTCCTTTCAATGGTTCATTGGGAACTACATCTCCACCAAATACTAGCATCTTCTCCTTACAGTCTAGAAAGATATGGTTAGTAGATAACCAATCCATCCCCAAGATCACATCTAGATGAGCTAAAGGTAGGCAAATCAAATCCGCCATAAAAGATCGACCCTCAACAATTATAGGACACTTCAAACACACCCGAGAGGTGGTTACAGGCTCATTAGTCGGAGTAGACATCACCATGTCATAGGGTAACTCCGTCGCACATAACCCTAACCTCTCCACACATGCATGAGATATGAAAGAATGTGTAGCACCCGAATCATAAAGTACATCTAGTAGTTTATCAGCAATCAAACACTTACCCCGTATCGAATCGTCGGAGGCAGCCGCTTCTGAACCACTCATAGCAAATACCCGGGAGGGTACTTTTGGTCTTCCACCACTAGTGTTGTTGTTGTTGCTAACATTACCGCTCCTTGTGGAATTAGCGGGTCCACGATTGACAGTGTTGGAATTGGCGGTTACCGTCGGTCTCCCAGTCACCCTACATTCTCGAGCATAGTGGCCCACCTTGCCTCAAACATAACAACGGTTCTCCTGTGTCTGCGGGAGCTGTGGGCAATTCCTTTTAAGATGCGGTCCTCCACACTGAAAACACTGTACCCCAGTCCCCCTTGACTGGCTCATATTGGAGGCAGCCATAGGCTGTTTCCCCTTGTGGCTAGCATACGGCTTCATCCTCTTATTACTATTTCCTCTAAAAGGATGGTTTCTCTGTGGTCCTCCAAAGCCTCTAGCTTGCCTCTCCTTCATCTTGTCCTCAAAAATCCTGCACTTTGTCACCAGCTGGTTAAAATCTGTGATCTGCATATAACTAACCGCCTGTTGAATCTCCAAGCGAAGCCCATTCTCAAACTGAGCACATAGATCTTCTTCATTTCGAGCATCTTGGTATTGAGGCCAATACTGTAGAAGCTCATTAAACTTGGCCGTGTACTCCCCAACAGACATGCTTCCCTGTTACAAATCCAGAAATTCCCTCGCCTTTCGCTTCCTGAGATCTCGTGGAAAGTAATTTTCCAGAAATTTGTCCTTGAAGGCATTCCAAGGAATCATGCCCCCAGGTGCAGCAAATGAAGGCTTCACGAACTTCCACCAATTCTCGGCCTCTCCTTGGAGCATAAATGTCGCATAAGGGACCTTAGGCTCCTCGAGGCAACCCATCACCTCGAAAATCTTCTCCGTCTCAGCTAACCACAACCTAGCACCTTCTGGATCATAGTCTCCACTGAACTTTGGCAGGTGGTTCTTACAGAAAGCCATGAGTCCCCGATACTCCGCCGGCTCCACATCACGTTCCTGCACTAGAGTTTCCAGCATAGCTGTGATGCGGTCGAGGACGTCACGGTTCTGATCCCTACCACGTCCTGCCATACCTATCCTGTAGGAAAACTATTAGTATCCAAGAAATCCTACTGAGAGAGTGTACCACACAGGTTATGACAGTTACAACAATATACTTCTCCCTATACATATACACATATATACACACAACAATCCTACAGAATTAATCGCACATTCATGCTTAAGACAAGAAGGTAGAAATACACACAATGTGTGACTTAACGTCACTCCCCGAAACCTACTTCCCAGTTTCAGAGATACACAGCATTCACACAGCAAGACCGTAAACAGGTTCGCTAGAATCCAACTTTTGCTCTGATACCACCAATTATGGCGTCCCCAAAATAATGACTGGTTTAATAGCAATGATTTAAATAACAAAAACCATGGTAATTTTTTTTTCTTCCTTTTTCTTTTTCATTTCTTTCTCTTTTCACAATAATTAAGTCTAGAAGGAAAATCATGACTATAGAGTCCTGAATGGCCAGTTCACAACTCTATTTGGAGTCATTTCTTTCTAATCACTCATAACCTCTAAATATTTTGCTTTTTCAAAAGGAAAGGTATGCTAGCCATTACTTTAGGTCGTCACGTGAAAACAATAAAATAAAATACGGTCGGTAAACTCCTTTACAAATAAAGTTTGCTAATGCTTTCTTTTCAAATAACAAGATTAAACATAAGTGCATTCATTATTTAAAGCTGTCCAAAATATGGGAGTTTTGCAAAATACATAGTGTCATCCAGAGCAAAGGTGTCCACTGTGGTGGCTTCAGCCACATGTATAGAATCATCAAATTCCTATACAATAGGTCTACCCATACAAAAACACAAGAGTAAACCTAACAGTCAGTCCTAGATATACCCACCCTCAAAAGTATATTATACTAATCCAATGAGTTGTCTACTATGATGAAGAGCCTCCACTGATCGCCATCTCTCTAGGGCCATTATCCTCCGTAGAGTCTGCCTCAGATGCCGACATGACGTCCTTGGGAGAATCCACCTCAGGGAGTGGGTCCGCATCACCCTCTAGAAAGTCAAAAGCATCCACAGTAGGCTCAGGAGGTAGCTCCTTAGGATCCTCCTCAGGGTCTTCCTCGGATGACGTCACCTCAATCACTTGGACTAGCTCCACTAGATGGTATGGTGTAGGCGTGGGTAGTATCCACTCCACAGTGCGCTGAAGCGTGCGTGCAGGTTCATCTGGATGCACCAATGAAGTAGCCGTGAATCGAATCGTGCCCCGAAATCGGCACCTCACATTGCCTTCGAGGGTCTCCCAAGCTCCCTCTAGGCACTCCATCTCCACTCGATCATGGATTAGTTGCGCCGCCATCGCGATCTACAAGAAAGAAAAGGAAAGGGGTAGACTCTTTGACGAGAGATCTAACTGCGGTAGTAACACAATGCGTCCCATAACCACTACATGCAAGTAAAAGGGGTATCTCAAGGCTTTTCATCTCTGGTAATCGATTACACAGCCTTGGTAATCGATTACCAGAGGCTAAACTCGAATTACACAGCCTCAGGACATGAAACCTGCAAAAGTGCACTGTGTAATCGATTACACATAACTGGTAATCGATTACCAGTGGCATGTTCCTCTGTGTAATCGATTACACAGCCTGGTAATCGATTACCAGAGGCCTCCACAACATGCTGCCTTCATTTCTAAGCCTGGTAATCGATTACACCCCTTGGTAATCGATTACCAGAAGCCCTCTTAGCTTCCTGGTCTCGTTTTTAAGCCTGGTAATTGATTACACCCCTTGGTAATCAATTACCAGAGGCCATCTTAGCTTCATGTCTTCACTTTTAAGCCTTGCAATCGATTACCCACCCTTGGTAATCGATTACCAGAGGCCATATCCCATATAACACTCAAAGTTCACAGCTGGCCAGCCACCACACAAGCCTCATTGCTTTGTGGTCTTTGTCCCTTTTATCTGTTGACTGCCAGGAGCTTGCCTGTTTAGGCACATCACAGGTTCTCACTGACAGACTATGCCCGGGTTGGGTCGGGATTGGTCAAGCTTGGTTCTGGGCAATAGCACCCCACCTGACGTCCCCAAGGTCTCCTGACCCCTGCGACATATCTCCAGGTACCACTCTATGATCAACGAATAAAAAGTAGGAAGTCTCACCCTTCCACACTTCCTCATTTCAAGCTTGTAGGATTATGGGGTATCCATCACATGTGGTACTAGGTGGCGGTCGTGCGATGGTGCAAAACAATTCTCCACATCCACAAATCACATATAAACCCACCATCCCCTGTTGCCCACCTTCAACTGAGCTCACGTACTCCCACGTAGCCCTTATCCTCGTTTCTCTCAACACTGGGTCCCCATCAATCCTCCTAAGCTTCCACAACATCCAAGTAATTCAACATTCAATCATCACAAACTAACACAGCCAAGAAAACAGGGCAAAGGCAGAAATCTCTGCCCAAAACACAAACCAATACCACAGCTTTTCACATTCAAATACCCCAGTAACATTCTCTTCGTTCCAGTTTGTTAACCGTTGGATCGACTCGAAAATTTTACTGAAAGTCTCTAGTACATAAATCTACATTTTGACCGTTGGGATCTGCTAGTAAACGTTCAGAACCCCATATGTACTACCCTTTCCACAACCAGCCATACACAAGCATTTTTCTGCACATATACAAAAATTCTGCTGCACATTTCAACAGCAAAATTCTGCATAAAGTGCAGATTTCGAAAACCACTCTTACCTTCATCCAATTTTGCCCAAATTGAATCCTACAAGTCCTAAATCATGTATCAATCATGTCTAAACCAAGTACAAGCTTCAGACCATAGCAACTCAAAATCTAGGTATCCAAAACCCCTCAATTTAATGGATTTTCAAGGTTTGAGAAGTGAAAATGAGAATGGGGTAAATTTGGAGCAAACTCTCACCTCACACAAGTCTATAACATCAATCTAAACTTGCTCAAACTGGTTTTACGCCTAAAATTCTGCCGAATCAAAATTTGACTCCTCAACACCCAATTTTACCCTAGAAATGGCTCTTGCCTTCACTTTGGTCATTTGTTTTTCTCTCTTGCACAGCCCAAACTTTCTCATAAGTTCTAAATGACATTTCAAGCTAGGATTAACTCCCTTTAACCTCAAAATACCACTAAATTCAGATTTGGCCTTTCAACTCTCAAAGCCTCACTCTTTTTCCACTCATAACACCATATTCTCACTTTCTAACCCTAGGTTAACCCTACCCTTCATCTCTAACAGTTTTCCATAAGCAATTTCAGTACAAAAACATCACAAGCATCATCATAAAAACCCTAAAACAGAATGGGTGAACTTGACTCACACCAAACATGGCAAGTTCAACATGCTTTCATAAAATTCCTTCACAAATAACTATCATGAAGCAGAAACCTAGCTAAAATACCCATCATATCTCCCTAAACCCAATACCCACGAAAATCAAGTGAGAAAGAAGTCTACCCAAACCTGAAATTTCGAAGTCCCGCACGTAGAGATGCGCTTCACGACTCCAAAAATGCCTTCCTTTCGCGATTTGGAGCAGAAATGGCTACCAAAGGTTGGAGCTTTGTTGGAGCTTCAATGGTGGAGGAAGAAGAAGAGAATGGCAGCGTGAGAGAGAGAGGAAAAGGCTTCTGAAATTTTGGGGCTGAGTGAGGAGAGAGAATACAACTTTTTAGTTTAAAAGAAAGGCTTCTCTCTTTTCTTATTATTTTATTTTAAGCTATGCCACATGTCTCCATTTGAGTGGAGCCAAAAAGGGCCCACTTTTCTTTTGATGTGACCCATACACAGCCACAGGAAGTGAGAAAAATCTGACCTTTGAAACGCTAAAATCCTGCCTCGGTTTGCGTGTCGTTTCTCTGGTTCCAGTCCCTCGCGTTTCTCTGCACCCGTCGGGGCCAGCTTTCGAAAGTAGGCAATATATATATATATCAAAACGCTCAGAATGAAACCCCGAGCGTGGTTCAGAGGTTGGTTTTGTTAAATTTTAAGTTGCACGCAAAATGATGATTTTAGACTAACTAATTGAGAGTTAACCCACAACCATCCAGTTATGGATTTCTCTTCGTTAATTAGCCTAACCTGCGTATCTTCCCCCCCCCCCCCCCCAAAATACCTACTTCTACCAAGAATATACATATATACATACACTGAATAATACTTATATATATATATATAGCCATTCAAAATGCACCGTTTACAAAAATTCCGAGTAGAAATTTCCAGGATGTCACAATACTCCCACCTTTTTAGGAATTTCGTCCCCGAAATTAACTACTCTATGAACAAACTTGGGTACAATTCTCTCACCCTATCCTCCAACTCCCATGTTGAATCACCCTCATCGGTTCCCCACTGTACCTTCACCAACGCGATCTCCTTTCCTCTCAGTGACTTCATTCTTCGATCAGTGATCTTCTGAGGTCGTGCTTTATAGGTGAGGTTATCCTTCACCTGTACCTCGTCCACTGCAAGTACATGTGATGGATCCGGGTTGTACCGTCTCAGTTGAGAGACATGAAACACAGGGTGCAAGTTCGATAAACTCGGGGGTAAAGCAGTTTGATAAGCTACAGGCCCCACCTTCTTCAAAATCTTATACGGACCTAGATACTTGGGCGTCAACTTCCTAGATTTGAGAGCTCTTCTGACTCCGGTTACAGGAGAAACCTTCAAAAACACATGTTCTCCTTCCTGAAAATCTAGTGGTTTCCTCCTTCTATCATAATAGCTCTTCTGCCTATCCTGAGATGCTTTTATTTTCTCTCGAATCAATTTCACTTGTTCGTTAATCTGTTGTAGCATTTCAGGTCCGAGAAGTACTGCTTCTCCATCATCATATCAACAAATAGGAGTTTTGCACTTTCGTCCATATAGAGCCTCAAAAGGAGCCATACCAATACTGGCTTGGTAGCTGTTGTTGTAAGTAAATTCAATCAATGGCAAACAATCCATCCAGCTACCTTGTTGCTCTATAATACACGCCTGAAGTAGATCTTCTAGAGTCTGAATGGGTCGTTCAGTCTGACCATCTGTTTGAGGATGATAAGCTGAACTAAGCTTCAGCTTTGTCCCCAATGCTTCATGTAGACTTGCCCAAAATCGCGAAGTGAACCTCGGATCCCTGTCGGATACAATACTGGAAGGAATTCCATGCAACCTTACTACTTCTTTGATATACAACTTCACTAGCTTCTCCATTTTATACTTCATATTCACTGGAATAAAATGAGCAGATTTGGTGAGTCGATCTACTATGACCTACACAACATCATGTCCACGACTAGTCTTGGGTAAGCTAGATACAAAATCCATAGATATGCTCTCCCATTTCCACTCCGGAATTTCCAATGGCTTCAATTCTCCTGATGGTCGCTGGTGCTCAGCCTTAGCCTTTTGACATGTCAAACACCTCTCCACACATGCATGAGATATGAAAGAATGCGTAGCACCTGAATCATAAAGTACATCTAGTAGTTTATCAACAATCAAACACTTACCCCGTATCGAATCGTCGGAGGCAGCCGCTTCTGAACCACTCATAGCAAATATCCGAGAGGGTACTTTTGGTCTTCCACCACTAGTGTTGTTGTTGTTGCTAACATTACCGCTCCTGGTGGAATTAGCGGGTTCACGATTGACGGTGTTGGAATTGGCGGTTACCGTCGGTCTCCCGGTCACCCTACATTCTCGAGCATAGTAGCCCACCTTGCCTCAAACATAACAACGGTTCTCCTGTGTCTGCGGAAGCTGTGAGCAATTCCTTTTAAGATGCGGTCCTCCACACTGAATATCTTTAACAGTAATATTTTTTCTAAATTTCCCCTTAATTAATATTAATGGGGACATATTTATCTTGAATTTTTATAGGAGAGAAAAATTGAAAAGTTAGATTAGCATTTAACTATATATTAAAACTTAGAGTAACATTTAATCATATATTAAAATAAATAAGTGACCTTTGTTTCACAAAATCTTATTGTTAAATTATTAGAAATATGGAGATAAAAATATGCATTCTCATATGTATTAAAAGGTAATAAAAAAAATATTCTCACACATAACTCATTTTCAAGAATCTATTACATATGAATGAATAATTTGTTTTAAGCGACTGCGATTCAACCAATTACCACTTATTGGTAGAATTAGTAATCCAGACCATCTTCACCACTAATAATATTGAGAAAAATAAAAATTAATTAAGATATCTTATAATTTTAATTCAAACCATGTTTCTGATCTATTGATCGATCTCTAGTTAACTATTTTCACTTTCAAATTACATTGTCATATGAAAATTTGAATAACAGGATTAGATCAAATCTCCTCCACCACTTGACTTGCATGAGGACTATTAATTAACCCTAATTGGGTCAACCTACCGTTTGGGTTATTTATATATACAGTACATCTTAATTTACATATAATGTAAAAATAGTGGCCCGGTAACGCAAATTGATCATATCAAATATCAGAGAATTTATTATATAATAGTTTAAATGTAAGGTTATTCGTACACACCTTGATTTTCTATACTTTTCTTTTTACACATCTCTTTTAAGGAAAAGGAGAAGACAAACAAAAAGTCACTTTCCTTTCCATGATTACATCCTCTCTTTTTATCCTATAAAAGAGAGTGTAAAATTGAAGTACATAAATCGAGTGTAACAAGACTAAAACCACAAAGCAAGAAGAAAAGACCATAAGTCATACTGTTTCTACTTATTACGCAACCTAGCATAGCATGCCCTTCTTAGGTGAGCACTAACTCATGAAAAAACCGCATGATATAAGTGAGAGAAATGCTAACAATATTATCTCTAACATTCTTTTTCTAACACGTTTTTGTTTTGTTATCGGCTAAAATTTACTAAATATTACAAATTTTAATAAATTTCACTTCAGTCAACAAGTCTTTCCCAGGTTTAAAAGTGAAACCTATTAAAATTTATGATTTTTAATAAAATTGAGCCAATAATAATAATAATAATAATAATAAAGTGTTAGAATGAGAATGTTACTTGCATACATTCTCTATAGAGATCCTTAAAGAAAATGAATAAAATTAACCTTCTTCAAATACCCTTCCCCTTAATATAAGTTGTTGAAAGAAGGGCTAGTGATGGGGCAGTTCCTGCCGAGGAGTTCTTCTATCATTTGTAGCGCAATTCTCTCTTCCTCGTCCATCTCTGTCCTTAGAAGCTCCTGTCTCACCACTTGCGGGGCAGGATCGCACTTAGAGAACGAAGAGGGATTATTAGAACAAGAACCATCTCCAGTACCTCCTTCGTTGGCACCACCCTTCTTTCCGAGGGGAGGAACCATCATGACCCAGTTGGAGTCGGAATGCTGGCCGGCGCGCTTCTGCCACACTCCGATGTGGGAATTCTCGGGGTCGAGCCTCAGGCAGGTCATGGAAGGGGACGGAAGCTTCCCGCACTTTCTGAGCTTGGCGTGAAGAATCTCTTCCAGTTCCTTCGAGGTGGTCATGGACGACGATGGGGTTTCGTGATCGGTTGGTGTTAGCGTTGTCTTTGGGTCACCCTCTGGGGTTTGGACTATTGGGAAGTTGGTTTTTGCGTTTCGCCCGCTCATCAATATCGCAGCTTGGTCGTAGGCTCGTGCTGCTTCTTCTGCAGTTTCGAACGTGCCTAGCCACACCCTCCTCTTGCTGTTTCATGCAGCGAGTGAAATATTATTCAAGTTGAAAATATTGGAATAAACTATTACCTTAATCCGAGAGACAAAGAGTGCTATTTACTTTATGGTCCATTCGTTTGCACTTAAAAAGAGAAAAAAGTGAATGAAATTAACGGTAAGATGAGCTAGAAATCACACTTTTATAACTGTATTTTAATTCAAAATTTTTATCTAGCTCGATTTATTTTCAATTTCATTTGACTCTATGAAATGGACACTAATGTATTTAGTTTTGAAAAAACTCTTATACATAAGCCCTTATCAACACTTCTATTTATATTTTAATTTGTTTCAAATTTTTGTGGCTTTAATTTTTCAACTTTAGTACAAAATCTTAATTTTAATTAATCACGCAAATTAGTTTCTACTTTCTTATTTAAACCTGTATGGTAACCGTGGAAGTTGGTGCCGATAAGGTGGTAGTATGAGGATGATAAATATAGTGATGTTGGCAGTGAAAATGATGATATAATCATGATAGTGATAATTATAATAGTCTAATAAGGGTGACAAGAATAATAATAATAATCTTGAAAATAACAATTGTTATAGATCTTTCAAAAAAAAAAAAACAACAAATGACTTGTCTTTGAAATAATAAAACTAGAAGTCTAGAACTACCTTTTTTGTTTAAAATTGTGTTTAAATGTTTTGAAATTAAATTAAAAATCAACATTCACTACCATTTTTTTGCCGAATAAGCTTTATTTAAAAAAATTCTAACTTACTATTTGGTTTTATTAAAAGAAAACATTATATAATTTATTTTTTTCACTACATTTTTACATTATATATCTATGAATAAGGAGAATATTGATATTTTATAAGAGAGAAATGTTAGCTTCTCACTCTTTTGTAAAATTAGAATATACTCTTTGAAAAATTAGCGTCTCTAGTATATACTTTTTCTTTAAAAAAAAAAAGTACCGACAAAATCAGAATTTTGTAAAATTAAGACCGTGAATGGTAAGTACAATACCAAAGACTAAAGTAGTCAAGTGGGAATTTACTTAGAAAATCAATGACAGTGAAAAGAATAAAAAAAATGTTAATTTGTAAACGCTGGTAAGAAAGACAATTATTAAAAGATAGTAGTATAGCTACTAAACATATATTCAGATTACATGATGGTGTTTGTTGTGTACACTAAAACACGAGATAAACACATCAGAATATGACAATCAAGATATTTAACTTGGTTGAAGAAAGTATGTATAAATATTGTAAATCTCATGATTCTGTATTAAATTTATACGGATAAAAAAAAACATGAAAAAAAAAAGGTTTGGAAGAGCTTATTACAGAAGTGGGTGGCGAATTTCTGATACCCATGAACCCCAATGGCGCTGTCTGACACCTCTGAACTTCCTTGTTTGCACCATACTGAGAGAGAGAATACGGTGGAAAGTGATTTTGAATTCAGTGTTGACAGGTACAAAAGTATGATGCCAAAAATATATAATGGGAGAAAAACAAGAGGAGGCAGGTGAGTTTAATCAAAAGAGTTGGGACCATCTAAAAGGCTTTTTCTCTTCCTACATTCAAAACATGGTCTCACCTAAATCCTCTCCTTCAAAAAGTAATTAACCCTTCAATAAATGCTGGTGTTTGAATTCCTGTGCAGTCACACCGGAATCCAATTCCCTTCCTAGCTAGCTACCATGTCATGTTCTCTAATGTTTGGTCTAACTATGTTGACACGTTTGAATTACTCAATTCCTTGTCAAACAAGCAAAATTACATATATTTGTTTTAAAAATTCAGACTTGATTAAAACAAAGTTCAAATTAGTAGAATATCAAACATTTTCGAACATCTTCCACCTGAGCGCATGGATAACTATTATAATATTGTTCTAATTTAATAATATATATATATATATATATATATATATATATATATATATTTCAAATCATGAATATATAATTATATTAAATATTCAAAATACAACTTAATTTATTGTTTATATATAACAATATTTTTTTATTCGAATAAAATATTACCGTTAAATTGATTGATCCTTAAGCACTAAAGGCAAAGCCTGCACCCCATGAAATCATACATACTACTCCTTATCTGTTTTTTAAATTTTTGTATAACAATTTTTTACTTTTATGGTGCTTTCTCTTTACCTTACAAAATACTGAATACTACAGTTTTTAATTTGTTATAATTTTTCGTCCCCTTCTATGTTATTCTGGTACGGCCCCTGCATCTAGTCCATACCTAAAAACATTTTCGAACTTCTATTAGAAAGTTTAATTATTTTTTTGTTAATTAGTAAACAAAAGTCATACCACTCCACATATACATGTAACATTTATAATTAAGGAATATGAGTTTATTATGATGTAGATCAATTTGTAAAAGCAGGAGGCCATGCTACCACATGGTAAATATGTACTGAACCTGTTCCGTTCCGTTATGATCTGATATGACCATATAATTCCTCTCAGGCACAAGAAATTAACCATGACAAACTAGCTAATCCTCTAATTTACTAGCCAAACACTAGGGATAAAGCGTTACTATCTATAATTTATATCCTTGCAAGTTCAATTTGTTGGGGACCAGTTTGCACATGTAATATAATACATGGAAGAGAAGGATTGATGATGAAGTTGACGATCAGTCGGATTCTATTATTTGCCATTATTATGTACTAACTTCGAATAATTACACGATGGTTAACTTGTTGTAAAGGGCTAAATTCAAAAGTGGTTGGTGAAGATAATTAAATTACAGTTTAAGATCCACATCTATATATACATACTCCTATATGAGAGTCATAAAGCGCTGCTTTAATTTTTATTTAAGTAATTTAACTATAAAATGTCGGCAAAGTTTTCTCTCTAATTAACGGAAATTATATGTATCCAATATTCGGATTAGTAAGTTTATGATTATTTTAAATATTAAGGATTTTAAAAAAAAAACTAAGTATAGTTTTTAATAAAAAATATTTTTTTATTCTTATATATAATAAAATAATATATGTTTAATTATGTTTTTGTCCTTTAGATTTGGAAATTTTTCTTTTTTAGTTTCTCAAAGTAAAATTTGCACATATATATATATATATATATATATATATATATATATATATATATATATATATATTGTCTTTTAAATTTGTGAAATACTTTTTGGTTTCCTACTAACTGATTTTTTGTGATTTGGATGTACAATTTGTAACAATTTTTTATATAAAAGGGATTTACAAAAATATTTTGTGAATTTAAGGACTAAAAAATATAAATTTAAATTTAAATGACTAAAAAAATAGGCTCTTAAATTTGAAGAAATAAAAACATATTTAATCCAAAGATATAATTTTAATCTTTTAAAGTTTATAACTTTTATAATTCAATCTCTCAAAATTGATAAAATTTTATAAAATAATATACTCTACTATAATATACAACAGGAACAAAAATATATTAAAAGAGGGGTTAGAGATCGAGAGAAAGACAGTGTGTGTGATGAACTAAAGTAAACGTGGAGGAACTGAAATCGTGAACAGAGAGAGTTGCAATTAAAATTATGGATATCACTAATGAGTGACAAGTGGCGAACTTGGTAAGGTAAGGAACAATGAGTGTCAACTTCGGTTGCATTGGATGCCAATCGACATCTTACCAAATGAATAAAGGAAAATTTGTATTTTATATGTTGTACATGCTTCAATTCCATTTATGAATGAACGTGAATTTGGTAGTTAATTAAGTTTTCATCACTAATTTAGACACATAATTAAGATGTGTAAATTTTTACATTTATATATAGGATCTCTTTTTTTATTTGTAGAAATTGAATCAAAGACATTATTAAGGGATTTACAATACGTAGGTATCCTGCTTAATCAATTATATTGTCCAGAGTCCATAAAATACACATGTCATGTTACATGGCGCTCCGAGACACACGTCAACCTTCCATGTCAATCCTGGTGCAGGAGCACGGACGCCCTGTCCTTAGCAGTTGAGCTCTCAACGAACAGGTTATCTTTAATCATTTAATTATTCAAATATATTATCATCTCATTATTTCTTGATAGATAATCAATTATCTATAAAGCTACACATTATCTATAACAATTACCCATTAGCTTTTATCTCTAAGCTGCATGTTATCTTTAATAATATCTATATGTCATCTTTATCTACTAGCTATTATCTACAAGCCGGTAATTATCTGCAAGGGTTGTTACGTAATCATAATAGTCCCTGTCAACAAGGACCCACAACTCCCTCTCCATACTATAAGTAGTAGGTTCCCTCGTACTCCCTTGACACACATACACACATGCTCACGCCTACTCACATATGCATATACATACTCATTCATACTCTCCTAACTCATGTACTTACCCTGCAGCCTCTCCTTTTTCAACCATGGTTAGCACTCAGTCTAGCCTTAGATGCGAGACGCCTTTCGAAGGCTCTTGTAGAAGCAAAGCTTCATGGTGAATCAAGAGTGATTCAAAGATGTTTTGATGATAACAAAGATGATAACAAAAGATGATGACAAAGGTGATGACAAAAAGCTCAAAGGTCAATCAAAGAATGAGTTCAAGATGTTCAAGATAGAATAAAAAACATTTCAAGATTCAAGAGGAAAGTTGAATTCAAGAATCAAGAATCAAGATTCAAGAGATCAAGGTTCAAGACTCATGATTCAAGAATCAAGAAAAGGCTATTCAAGAATAAAGAAAAAGCTTAATCAAGATAAGTATGAAAAGGTTTTTTCAAAAACTGAGTAGCACATGGATTTTTCTCAAAACATGTTTACCAAAGAGGTTTTACTCTCTGGTAATCGATTACCAGATTATTGTAATCGATTACCAGTAGCAAAATGGATTTGAAAAAGTTTTTAAACTGAATTTACAACGTTCCAATTAATTTCAAAAAGCTGTAATCGATTATAATGTTTTGGTAATCGATTACCAGTGCCTTTGAACGTTGAAATTCAAATTCAAATATGAAGAGTCACATCCATTCACATAAAAGCCTTGTGTAATCGATTACACTGATTTGGTAATCGATTACCAGTGACTGTTTCTGAAAAAATCAAAAGATGTAACTCTTCAAAAGGTTTTTGACTTTTTCAAATTGGTTTTAAGTTTTTCTAAAAGCTACAACTCTTCTAAATGGTTGTCTTGACCAAACATGAAGAGTCTATAAAAGCAAGGCTTTGGTTTGCATTTCAACAATCTTGAATACTTTTTCAATCAATCTCATACAATCCTTTGCAAGCCTTGAATCTCTTTGAACTTCTTCTTCTTCTTTGTACCAAAAGCTTTCTGAAGTTTTTTGGTTTTCCAAACCTTGAAAACTTGTGCTATTCATCTTTTCATCTCTTCTCCCTTTGCCAAAAAGAATTTGCCAAGGACTAGCCGCCTGAATTCTTTTTGTGTCTCTCTTCTCCCTTTTCCAAAAGACCGAAGGACTAATCGCCTGAATTCTTTTGTGTCTCCCTTCTCCCTTGTCAAAGAATTCAAAACGACATAGTCTGAGAATTCTTTTGATTCTTCCCATTCCCTTATACAAAAGTGTTCAAAGGACTAACCGCTTGAGAATTCTTTTGTATCCCCATTCACAAAGTATCAAAGGTTTAACAGCCTGAGATCTTTGTCTTAACACATTGGAGGGTACATCCTTTGTGGTACAAGTAGAGGGTACATCTACTTGGATTTGACTGAGAACAAGAGAGGGTACATCTCTTGTGGATCAGTTCTAGTGGAGGGTACATCCACTAGGGTTTCAAAGAGAACAAGGGAGGGTACATCCCTTGTGGATCTTTGCTTGTAAAAGGATTTTTACAAGGTTGAAAGAAATCTCAAGGACCGCAGGTTGCTTGGGGACTGGATGTAGGCACGGCTTGTTGTCGAACCAGCATAAAAACTCTTGTGTGTTTGTTTCCTTCTTCCCTACTCTTTTACTTTCCGCTGTGCATTTAATTTCCGCTTTTACTTTCTGTTAAGTTTCTCTTCTACTCCATATTCTCTTAACAACATAAGTAAAAGCCTTAGAAGAGTAATTTTTTAATTAGTAAAGGTTTAGGAATAATTAATTCAACCCCCCCCCCCCCATTCTTAATTATTCTGAGGCCACTTGATCCAACAGCTCTAATCCTCCCCCAGGAACTATGACGGATATTGATACTTTCCAACAACCCCAAAACTACATTGCGGAGATGGAGCGATGCCATGAGGAAGAGCTCAAAAAGCTAAAGGCTAACCGGGATCAGCTGCAAGCTCACTTTAGGTGCCCCCAGGGCGAGGAACACTCCATTCACACATTGCTTGAGCTTTCAAAACTATCATGACATATAGAGGAAAAACAAGGATTTAAAATCACAAAATGTCAAGAGACTTTTATTTTCAAAACAATTACCCATTACTTGAACATATCCTATAATTCAAAGAAAAACATGCAAAGTTGTACATGCAAACAGAATTGACCTAAAATATTAAACTAGATACCCAACAAAACTAACAAAATTAACAAATTTAACACAACTAACAAAATTAACAAAACTAGCAAAACCAAAACCAAAGAACACTCCCCCCATACTTAAACAACACATTGTCCTCAATGTAGCACAATTAAAAGATTAAGAGCAAGTAAACCATCAAATAGAATCGGACAAATGTAATAAAAGTAAAGAAGGAGATAGGAAAAGAAAAACTGCCTAAGTCATGGTGGAGGAAGAGTAAGGTGGAGTAAGGAAGTCTCTTCCACCACTACGTCCACTAAAGAAGGGTTTGTGAGGAATGAATTAAGTCGGTGTCCATTGACCTTGAAGCTCTTGTTTGTGGAGTCGCTTTTGATCTCAACTGTACCATAAGGAAAAACATTAGTAACAACAAAAGGACCAATCCACTTAGACCTGAACTTACCACTCATGAGTTCAAGCCTAGAATTATACAATAACACTTTTTGCCGAACCATGAAGTCCTTCTTAATTATCATGCTATCATGGAACTTCTTGGTCTTTTCTTTGTAGAACTTGGCATTCTCATACGCTTCTAGGCAGATCTCATCTAACTCACTCAGTTGCAACTTTCTTTCCTCACCAGCTTGATCCATAGAGAAGTTGCAGGTCTTCACTGCCCAGTATGCTTTGTGCTCAATCTCCATTGGAAGATGACATGCAATTCTGATCGAGTAGAAGAAGAAGCAAGAACGAAATTGTAATTAGAAGCAGAAAACGGAAAATTGCATTAAGAACGAAAATAGTAGCCTTAGAACAGAAAAATGTAGAAACATAAAACAAAAGCTCTGAATAATAAAATAGCATAACAGAAAAAAATGGCCTTGCACGAATACCAAGGCTGCTATTTAAAAAGAGTCACTCAAAGTCACTGGGCCCTATTACAATACTCTGGCCCAAAACGAAATAAACACTAAACAACATAAAATAAAATTGCGAAATTTCCTAATTAGAAATTAACTAAGGTAAGCACTGCTTTATTTGCCCTCTTCAAATCCATAACCAAAATCCGGATTAAGCCCAATGTTTCATTAATTCCTGAAATTAGATTAAAAACATCAAATTAGCTAAATGAGCCCAAATAATAAAACTGCCTGATTAATTGACAATTAAGACCAATCAGTAATTAAAATGGTGCAAAAAGGGTTTAGAAAATAGAAGAAAATGATGGCACATCAATTTCCAAAGACAACCCGATAAGGAGACATTCCTATGGGTGCTTTGTAGGCAGTCCTATGTGCCCAAAGAGCATCATCAAGCCTGGTACTCCAATCTTTCCCGCTTGGCTGCACAATCTTCTCTAAAATTCTCTTGATCTCCCTGTTAGAAATTTCTGCCTGTCCATTGGTTTGGGGTGGTATGGTGTGGATACCCTGTGTACAACCCCGTACTTTTTAAGCAAGGCATGCACTGATTTGTTGCAAAAATGGGTTCCTTGATCACTAACGATTGTTTTAGGTACTCCAAACCTGCAAAACAGATTAGATATGACAAAATCTGCAACAACCTTAGCATCATTAGTTCTAGTGGGCTTAGCTTCCATCCATTTTGAAACATAATCAACTGCAAGGAGAATGTAAACATAACCAAAAGAGACAGGAAAAGGGCCCATGAAATCTATGTCCCAGACATCAAACACCTCACCAAATAGCATAGGTTGCTGAGGCATTTGTTGTCGCCATGTAAGTGCACTTCTTGCTCTCTGACACTGCTCACAAATGCTACAAATCTTCCACGCATCTTTAAAGATGGTGGGCCAATAAAAGCCACAGTCAAGCACCTTGCGAGCTATCCTTTGAACACCCAGATGACCTCCCGGTGCGGAAGAATGACAAAACTGCAGGACTGAGTCAGTCTCATGATCTGGAATGCATCGTCTAATGACCTGATCATTGCATAATTTCCACAAGTAGGGGTCATCCCAAATAAAATGCTTAGCATCACTTTTAATTTTATCTTTTTGAGCCTTAGATTCTAAGGGAGGAAAAACAGAAGCAACTAAATAATTGACAATGTTAGCAAACCAGGGAGTAGAAAGAGAATAAAAAATACTATACAATATATATAAATGATCATCCGGGAAATCATCTCGAATGGGTGAGTCCTCATTAAACACATGTTCGATCTGACTCAAATGATCAACAACTAAATTTTGTGCTCCGCTTCTATCACGGATCTCCAGGTCAAACTCTTGGAGCCAGAGCATCCATCGGATCAACCTAGGCTTTGAATCAGCCTTCTTCAACAAGTACTTTAAAGCTGCATGGTCAGTATAAACAATAATACGAGTACCAAGGAAATAAGAACGAAATTTTTCAAGAGCAAAAACTATAGCTAGTAGCTCTTTCTCAGTAGTAGTATAATTCGCTAGGACAACATCTAAAGTCCTAGAAGCATAATATATCACCCTAGGCAATTTATCAATTTTTTGAGCAAGGACAACCCTCAATGCATAATTTGATGCATCACACATAAGCTCAAAATGGGCTGTCCAGTCGGGTGTCTGGATGATGCGGGTGGTAGTCAGTGCTCTTTTGAGGCAATCAAAAGCCTCTTTGCATTTATCATTAAAGTCAAACTCCACCTCCTTTTGCAACAAGTTGGATAGTGGAAGGGCTACTTTGCTAAAATCTCTTATAAAGCACCAGTAGAATCCTGCATGACCAAGAAAAGATCGCACCTCTCGCACGCAAGAGGGGTAAGGCAATTGTGAAATAACAAAATTTTTTGCAGGATCTACTTCAATGCCCTTTTTGAAAATAATGTGGCCTAAAACTATACCTTGCTCAACCATAAAATGACATTTTTCAAAATTTAGAACAAGGTCAGTTTCAGTGCATCTATTCAAAACCTTTTCCAGACTATCCAAACAAATATCAAAAGAGGATCCATATATAGTGAAATCATCCATAAACACCTCTATGCAATTTTCTAAAAAATCACTAAAAATACTAATCATGCACCACTGGAAGGTACCAGGGGCATTGCATAGGCCGAAAGGCATCCTCCTATAGGAAAAAGTGCCGAAGGGGCATGTGAATGTGGTCTTTTCCTGATCCTCAAGAGCAATAGTGATTTGCATATAACCAGAAAAACCATCAAGGAAATAGTAGTGAGATTTACCAGCCAGGCATTCAAGCATCTGGTCAATGAATGACAAGGGAAAATGGTCCTTTTTGGTAACCTGGTTCATTTTTGATCACGGTGAAGCCGGTTTTCTTCGGGAATACTTGGACGGGACTCACCCATTGGCTGTCGGAGATAGGATAAATGATTCCAGCTTGCAAAAGCTTGGTTACCTCCTTCTTCACTACATCAAGAATCATCGGGTTGAGTCTTTTCTGTGGTTGTCTTATTGGTTTAGCTCCATCCTCTAAATTTATTCGATGCATACATGTGGATGGGCTAATACTAGGAATGTTCGCCAGGGTCCAGCCTATAGCCTTCTTATGCTTCTTGAGAACATATAACAGCTTCTCCTCTTGCTCATCAGCAAGGGAGGCATATATAATTAATGGAAAACTTTTGCTATCATCCAAGTAAGCATATTTTAAATTTGATGGCAGAGGCTTCAATTCTGGTGTGGCCGGCTGGATAGTGGTTGAAAGAGATGGTTTCTCAGCCTGTACCTCATAAAAAAAGTCAGAGGTATGTGTACTTCCTGAAACATGGTTAGTTCTATCTAACTCTATAAAATCAATCTCAAGAGGTAAAACATCACTAGACATGTAATCAATATCAAATTCAAATTCACTCTCAGCATCAAATTCAGATATATGATCAAGTATAAATTCAGATTCAATGCATGAAGAGTGACAGGCACGCAGATTAGAATGAAGATCAGTCATGTATTCATCAACAATATGGTCAATTATTTCAACATGAAATACAGAAAGATCTTCAGATGGGTGTTTCATAGCATCAAGAATATTAAAATGAAAAATTATATCACCAAACTCCATAGATAGTGTGTGTCATACCCTAATTTCGTCCGGGGACCTTTGCTTGATGACATGCGACTTTTCTTTGGTCCTTGTGAGGTGCTTGGCACCAATCATTAGGCAACTCGTGAAATTCCGGGACATGCCGAAAAACAAAAGAAAATATTGATGCACAATCTGTAAGGTTCCGTGACACACCGGAAATCAAATGGAAGGATCGTTGCACAGTTAGTGAGGTTCCGTAACATTCCGTAAGTCAAAAAGGGGATGATTATGTAATCCACAAGGTTCCGTAACATTACGGAAAGAAAACAAGTATCGTTACGAAATTCGTAAGTTTCCGTAACTTTACGAAAAAAGAATCACCAAAAAAAAGCAGAGGGGGGTGTACTTAGTAAAAATGGGGGTGCAAATAGCAACCAGGCCCACTTGGGCCCTCCAGAAGATTCCTCCAGAAGGTTGTTGCTTCTGGAGGAAGCAACCTGGCTCGCCTGGGCGAGCTGGGCGGCAACCATCTCCCCTATTTTGCTATAAATAGGGGAGGAAGTGAAAAAGAAAAGGGTTCAGCCCCTTAGGCACTTCTCTCTCTTTCGAATTTGCTTGGAAAAATTGTTTCCGTGAAGAAAATCTAAGCCGAGGCGCTTCCGAAATGTTTCCGTAACGTTTTCCGTGAAGAATTTCGCAAAGGTTTCAACCGTTCTTCGACGTTCTTCATTCGTTCTTCATCGTTCTTCGATCTTCAACGGGTAAGTACCTCGAACCAAGCTTTTCGATTCATTCTATGTACCCATGGTGGTCCACATTGTGTTTCGTGTATTTTTATTCACGTTTCATTTACTTTTTATACCCCCTTTTGACGTGCTTAAGCCATTTTACTTAAGTCATTTCTCGCTTAACTTAAAAATAAAATAAATTTCCACCGATCGTTTGAATTGTATTATCCATTAACTTCGATTAAAATAAATTCCGACCGTTCGGTCGTGCTGTAACCATGTTGGAAATAAAAAAAAAGAGGTAAAAAATAATATAATAATCAAAAAAATCTTTTAGTAAAATAAAGCGGAAAATCAATAAGACGTTTTCTCTTTGGGATTTCTCATTCTTAACTGAATTGACTAATAACTAAAGTGAAACTAAGGCTAAAATCAACTCGCCTAGTCAAGCTCGTCCATAAAAATAGGTTTTTGAAGTTTGTCATTTCAATTTCTTACTAAGTAAAATGGATCATTTTTAAGGTCCAACGCCTTAAAATGATCACCTCTTAAGTAAAAAAGAATTACTTGATAAGAAAGAACTACGTAGGTCTGATTTCCTCATCGCAAATTGAGGAATACGTAGGAGCAAAGGGAAACACCTTGTCGACCACAAAAAAGGAAAAATATAAAAAGGGTATAAAGGATATAAGGACATAAAAGGGAGCATAAAAATCAAAGTCATGTTTGCACATTTGATCAAAGGCTGTCGTCCCTTGGGACGGACGTGTGGGGTGCTAATACCTTCCCCGTGCGTAAATACAACTCCCGAACCTTTCACTTAAAGTTCGTAGATCGCGTCTTTTCCAGTTTTTCCGACGTTTTCCTCAAATAAACGTTGGTGGCGACTCCGCGCGTATTCCTTTCGTGGAACACGCATCCCGCGAGTCTCGCATCGCCCTCCCGCCGAAGGGTAGGTTGCGACATTTGGCGACTCCACTGGGGACTGTTTTTAGAGAGTTAGGCCATTTAAATCTTGTGCAATGTTTTACCGTGACTTACCCCTTTGTTGGTTTCCCTTCATTATGATCTTGTGTATATAAACTCCTTGTTGCTTTTAGTGCGTTTTAAAATGTATGCATGAAGTAAATATTTATTCATTTGATGCACACAAACACCAACACTATTTGCACACATTGTGAGTGAAAAAGGGCCCTATACCCGGGCTCATGGGAACATAAGGAGTGGAGGTGAATCTGTGATCATGCTAGGTCTCCGACTTGCTTGATTACAGTGAACCCTCATCTAGAGCTTTTCTCTTTGAAAACTTGTTGTTGCTAGTAGTCCCTACTGCTGCAATATGTTTTTCGAAGGGGATGATACCTCTAGAAACCATCAAGAGAGATATGACCACCTTGGGGATTATTGCTAAAAGCCTAGTTAGTTCTCTCCCTTATAGGTCCCTTAAATAGGGGCGCGAAGCAAACACGCTGCGTGCCATTTTTTCACACTGCCATGCATAAGTATCATATACCCTTTTGCTTATGTTCAGTGAATATTGTCATACTATGTACATTCCCGTATTGCATCTTTTGCATATGCATTGCATATGGGTTCTGTCTTGATCCCCTCTGTAAACAAACCAACGGAGGGTCCGTGTCGCCTTCTTAAAAATGTATGTTGGGGCACTTTGCTACCCCTAGACGTTGTATCTAAGAAGGGGACAAATTCCTCAGACCCCCGCATTCCTAGATTGCATCTGTGTCATATGCATTCCTTCATGCATTCATCCATTCCACCCATGAGATATCGGAGTTTTGATTTGCACTAGCTTTTTGTCTCACTTTAGTAAGCATGGAGACAAATCAAACCGGCAAGAGGTTTTACCAAGTCAAGGTTAAAAGCCTAGATACCACCAGCATCATGGAATTAGGGCGGTTGATGGAACCTCTCCAAATGCAAGCCTTCCGCAAGACTTACGGAAAGATCTTAGAGTTAACCATAGCAGAGGTATCCATAGAAGCCATTGCATCACTCACCCAATACTACGACCAGCCTTTGAGATGCTTCACATTCGGAGACTTCCAATTGGTACCAACCATTGAAGAATTTGAGGAAATTCTAAGGTGTCCTCTCGGGGGAAGAAAGCCATACCTTTCCTCCGGGTGTCTCCCCTCTTTGAGCAGAATTGCAATTGTGGTCAAGGATTCAACAAGAGGTTTGGACCGCGTAAAACAGACTCGGAACGGCATAGCGGGCCTACCACGGAGGTACCTAGAAGACAAGGCGAGGGGTATGGCCAATCAAGGAGATTGGGTCCCGTTTATGGATGTGTTAGCTTTGCTAATTTTTGGGGTCGTCCTCTTCCCAAACGTGGATGGTTTGGTGGACCTAGCAGCAATCGACGCTTTCCTTGCATACCACCATAGCAAGGAAAGTCTGGTGGTAGCTGTCTTGGCAGATTTATTTGACACGTTTGACCGAAGGTGCGAAAAGAGTAGCGCACGGATCATTTGTTGCTTGCCCGCCCTCTGTGTTTGGTTGGTTTCGCACTTGTTCCGGCAAGACACAAGGCATCCATGTCCGCTCCTGTGCCATCGCTCGTGTACTGAAAAGAGGAGAATAGATTGGGACCAGCTTTTGGCCGGGAAAGGAGGTAGAACAATCAGTTGGTTCCCCCGATGGAAGGAAGGAAAAGAAGGAGTCCTTTTCTCATGTGGAAGATACCCAAACATTCCGCTGATAGGAACGAGGAGTTGTATTAACTACAATCCCGCGCTCGCTATAAGACAACTAGGGTACCCCATGAGGGGAGCACCGACGGAAGAAAGCATGTCTCCTTTCCTTGTGAGGGATTTCGGCGCACAAAATTCCAAGACTATACAAAGAATCCATAAGGCATGGGAAACCCCGTTAAGGAAAGATCAAGAGCTTAGGGGCATTCGTAATGGCATCATTGGTGGGTACCACGAATGGCTGAAAGTTCATATACGAGGTTTAGATTAGCTCGCCAAGTTAAAAGTCGTCAGCGAAGAGAGTTTTGAAGCACCGGAAGAGGACGAAGAAGTCCAAGCTCTCAAAAGCGAGTTAGGAAAGGCGAAACTTGCCAAGGAGAAGTTCAAGTTGGCCGCTACACACATTCGAAAGGAGTGTGCCGGGTTACGGGAAGAGAATGCAACTACCACAAGGGCCCTTGAACAAGAGACCAAGAGGGCTCGCAAGGAAGAGTATGGCCGGAATAAATTTCGCGGAGCTCTGTGGGGTAGCAATAGTGAACTCAAGCTGCGAAGGGAAGAGAGGGACCAGTCACGAGCACATAGCATGGTTTTGAAAGAGGAGTTAGTTGCCTGTTCAAGGTCCAAAAGAAGCTTGTCTCAGCGTTTATGCGAGACGGAGACCAACATGCTAGCTATCATCGCCAAGTACCAAGAAGAGTTAGGTCTAGCCACGACCCACGAGCATAGGATCACGGACGAGTATGCTCAAGTATACGCAGAAAAAGAGGCTAGAGGAAGGGTGATCGACTCTTTACACCAAGAGGCAACCATGTGGATGGATCGGTTTGCTCTTACCTTGAACAGGAGTCAAGAACTTCCCCGCTTGTTAGCCAAGGCCAAGGCGATGGCGGACACCTACTCCGCCCCCGAAGAGATTCATGGGCTTCTCGGCTATTGTCAGCATATGATAGACTTAATGGCCCACATAATTAGAAATCGTTAGGAAACTTGTATGGTCTCTTAGACCTTGACTAGATATGACTTTCTTTTTGAAATAAAATGAGTTGGTCCCATGTTTCTACTCCAAAAAGCTTGTGCAAATCAAATCACTCCTACATTTCATCTCTAGCATGCATTTTATTTCTTTCTTTACCCACTCCTCACGTTTGGTTTTTTAGGGAAAAACACCATAACTAAACACGCCACAAGACATCCCTATCGCACCAGATCCAAATCTAGAACGATGGGTGATCAAGAGGAGACACAAGAACAGATGAAAGCCGACATGTCGGCTCTGAAAGAACAAATGGCCTCCATGATGGAGGCCATGTTAGGTGTGAGGCAGCTTATGGAGAAGAACGCGGCCACTGCTGCCGCTGTCAGTTCGGCTGCCGAAGCAGACCCAACTCTCTTGGCAACTGCGCACCATCCTCCCTCAAACATAGTAGGACGGGGAAGGGACACACTGGGGCACGATGGCAGCCCTCACCTGGGATACAACCGAGCGGCTTACCCTTATGGATTGCCGCCCAACTACTCACCACCCGTCTTGCAAGACGATGCGGGCCATATTGCTTCTCCTGTCCTTGAAAGAGAGCCTCCTCAACAGCCCGAAGAAGGCCACAAAGACCCTCAAGACTACGCTCGAAGGGATGTCGAGTTCTATCCCCCGATCCCCGAAGGGCCGGCACCCAGTACGTTGCCTCAACCCAACATCGCGACACAACCAATAGTTTTGTCCACGGAAGGACCGTCCCCGGCAACTGAAGAAAGGAGGAAGCTCGATCTCCTTGAGGAAAGATTGAGGGCCGTGGAAGGATTTGGGGACTATCCGTTCGCAGACATGACGGATCTTTGCTTAGTACCCGATGTTGTTATCCCCCCGAAGTTCAAAGTGCCGGACTTCGACAAGTATAAAGGGACGACTTGTCCCAAAAACCATCTCAAGATGTACTGCCGCAAAATGGGCGCACACTCTAAGGATGAGAAGCTATTAATACACTTCTTTCAAGATAGTTTGGCTGGAGCCGCAGTGGTTTGGTACACTAATTTGGAAGCTTCCCGTATCCGTACTTGGAAGGATCTGATTACTACCTTCCTAAGGCAATATCAGTACAATTCTGATATGGCTCCCGACCGCACTCAACTGCAGAATATGTTCAAGAAAGAGGGTGAAACCTTTAAAGAATATGCGCAGCGGTGGAGAGATTTGGTGGCACAAGTAGCTCCTCCCATGGTTGAGAGAGAGATGATCACCATGATGGTAGACACTCTACCAGTGTTCTACTATGAGAAGCTAGTAGGTTACATGTCGTCCAGCTTCGTGGACCTAGTATTCGCCGGGGAAAGAATCGAGGTAGGATTGAAAAGAGGAAAGTTTGATTACGTTTCCTCCACGAGTGCGAATGCCAAAAGAATCGGGGCAACAGGGGCAAAAAGGAAGGAAGGAGATGCCCATGCCGTCTCTTCAACACCCGCGTGGGTCAAACCCCAGCAAACACCTCATGGTACCCATCAGTACGCGCAACATCACCCGAGCTTCTCGGCTCATACCGGGAATGCCTCTAGTTCAACACCTGTGCAGCCTAAGGCACCCACCCAGAGGGAAGCTCCCCAAGTTCCAACTCCGAACACGACTCGCCCGACCGGTAATTCCAACACGACAAGGAACTTCCCTCCGAGGCCATTTCAAGAATTCACCCCACTCCCAATGACGTACGAAGACCTCTTGCCATCCCTCATCGCCAATCATTTGGCCGTGGTAACTCCCGGAAGGGTCCTCCAACCCCCTTTCCCAAAGTGGTATGACCCTAATGCGACTTGCAAGTACCATGGGGGTGTCCCGGGACATTCCGTTGAAAAATGCTTGGCCCTTAAATACAAGGTCCAACATTTGATGGATGCTGGATGGCTGACCTTCTAAGAGGATCGGCCCAATGTGAGAACCAACCCGCTCGCCAATCATGGAGGGGGAGCAATTAACGCCGTTGAGTCCGATAGACCGCGCAAGTCTAAACCTTTAAGGGATGTGGCAACCCCTAGGAGGTTTATCTTTGAGGCCCTACAAAAGGGAGGTGTGATTCCCCATAGTGGGTGTAAGGAGGATTCCTGTTTGCTACATTCCGGCGAGCTGCATGACATGAAGACGTGTCTGGGAGTAGAGGAGTTGTTACAACGGATGATAGATTAAGGTCGACTGGAAGTCGGCAGTGAAGGAAAAGAAGAGCAACATATATGCATGCAGTCCACGGATGGGAGCAGTATTGCGAAGCCCAAACCCTTGGTGATATACTTCACTAAAAGCGCAGCTTCGCAAAAGCCCGGACACCCCTTAGTAGCCAAACCTGTTCCTTTCCCGTACCAAAATAGCCACGCAGTCCCATGGAGATATACACCTCTGAGGGAGAAGGAAGAAGAAGCCACCCACCGACGTCAGCTCGTTGTCAGCTAAAGTAACAAATATCACGGGACTGAGTGGTGTGACCCGTAGTGGTCGTGTGTTCGCGCCTCCGGACCTACCAGTCCAACCCGCGGACGTCAAGGGAAAAGGAAAAGTGGTGGAGGAACAAGATGGCGAAGCACCCCATGCTTCGAATAAAGATATTCCGGCAAAGGGCCTCCCGGAGAAAAAGGATGGTAAAAAGGAGGTGTCGCTAGAGGAAGCCAGCGAGTTCCTCCGTATAATTCAGCAGAGCAAATTCAAGGTTATCGAACAGCTCAACAAAACCCCAGCCAGGGTCTCACTGTTGGAGTTACTTATGAGCTCCGAGCCTCATCGGGCTCTGCTAGTAAAAGTTCTGAACGAGGCCCATGTGGCCCAAGATATCTCGGTAGAAGGTTTCGGAGGGCTGGTCAACAATATCACTGCCAACAACTATCTTGCCTTCGCCGAAGAAGAAATCCCCGCCGAGGGGAGAGGGCATAATAAGGCTTTACATGTATCAGTCAAGTGTATGGACCATATCGTAGCCAAGGTGCTCATCGATAATGGTTCCAGTTTAAACATGATGCCTAAGAGCACTTTGGAGAAATTACCATTCAATGCTTCCCACTTAAAGCCGAGTTCAATGGTGGTTCATGCCTTCGACGGCACTCGCCGAGAGGTTAGGGGAGAGATCGATCTCCCAGTACAAATAGGCCTTCACACCTGTCAAGTCACTTTCCAAATAATGGATATTAACCCCCCCTACAGCTATCTGTTGGGGCGCCCGTGGATCCACTCAGTGGGAGTTGTGCCCTCTACACTCCACCAAAAGTTAAAATTTGTAGTGGAGGGGCATTTGGTCATCGTGTCAGGCGAGGAAGACATCTTGGTGAGCTGCCCATCCTCTATGCCTTATGTGGAAGCCGCAAAGGAATCGTTAGAAACCGCTTTCCAGTCTTTTGAGGTGGTAAGCATTTCCTCTGTGGACTCCTTCTCTGGGCAGCCTTGCTTGTCCGATGCAGCAGTAATGATGGCCCGAGTTATGTTGGGGAACGGTTATGAACCCGGAATGGGTTTAGGCAAAGACAACGGCGGCATAACTAGCCTGATAAATGCCAAAGGAAATTGTGGGAAGTATGGTTTAGGCTATAAGCCCACTCAGGCAGATATGAAGAGAAGCACCGCGGGAAGGAAAAGCAGTGGCCAAAGCTCGCAGTTGAGACAAGAAAGTGAAGGAAGCCCGCCCTGCCACATAAGCAGAAGCTTTATAAGCGCAGGTCTGGAAGACAAAGGTCAAGTGGTCGCAATATGCGAAGATGATGTTCCGAGTACATTGGATTTGGTACGACCATGCCCTCCTGATTTCCAGCTGGGAAATTGGCGAGTGGAGGAACGCCCCGGCATTTACGCAACGAGCATAATGTAAACCTTTACGGTTTTAAAAGCTCTATAGTTGGGCCTAGGCTTTAGAGTTTTTCCTTTTGTTAAGGCTTTGTGTCTTTTGTTTTTGAATTTATAATACAAGGATCTTTCTTCATCTATTCCTACGTCTCTACCCATTCTCATTCATTTGCATGTTTACTTCTTTTTCTGAAACGGCAGATCCGATGACGAGTCCCCCGAAGGTACTAATACCTGGGACCCGCCTATCGACTTCGAGCAAGAAATGAATCAAACGGAAGATGAAGGAAACGAGGATGTGGGACTTCCCCCAGAATTAGAAAGAATGGTCGCCCATGAGGACCAAGAAATGGGGCCTCATCAAGAAGAAACAGAGCTGGTAGACTTAGGAATTGGCAGTGGAAAAAGGGAAGTAAAGATAGGTACAGGTTTTACCGCACCTATCCGTGAGGAATTAATAATCCTGCTAAAGGACTACCAAGACATCTTTGCTTGGTCATACCAAGATATGCCCGGTTTGAGTTATGACATTGTACAACACCGATTACCTCTAAATCCCGAGTGTTCCCCGGTAAAACAGAAACTGAGAAGGATGAAGCCCGAAACATCCTTGAAGATAAAAGAAGAAGTGAAGAAGCAATTTGACGCTGGATTTCTGGCCGTCGCTCGGTATCCAGAGTGGGTTGCCAACATTGTACCAGTCCCTAAGAAAGATGGGAAAGTACGAATGTGTGTGGATTATCGGGACCTGAATCGAGCCAGTCCCAAGGACAATTTTCCTTTACCACACATCGTTATCCTCGTAGATAACACGACCAATTTCGCTTTATTTTCCTTCATGGATGGTTTCTCCGGCTACAATCAGATAAAGATGGCGCCAGAGGATATGGAAAAGACTACATTCGTCACTCTGTGGGGGACGTTCTATTACAAGGTGATGTCCTTTGGACTCAAGAATGTTGGGGCAACTTATCAACGTGCCATGGTAGCTTTGTTCCATGATATGATGCATCAAGAGATCAAGGTCTACGTGGACGACATAATTGCTAAATCTAAATCCGAGGAAGAACACCTTGTCAACCTGCGGAAGTTGTTCGAAAGGCTTAAGAAATATCAATTAAGGTTGAACCCCGCTAAGTGTACCTTTGGGGTCAAATCAGGGAAATTGCTTGGTTTCATTGTAAGCCAGAAAGGGATAGAGGTAGACCCCGAAAAGGTGAAGGCTATCCTTGAGATGCCAGAACCCCGTACAGAGAGGCAAGTCCGAGGTTTCCTGGGATGCTTGAATTATATTGCCAGATTCATATCGCAGCTCACAGCCATTTGTGAGCCGTTGTTCAAGCTCTTACGCAAAGACCAAACTGATCGCTGGAATGAGGATTGCCAAGAGGCTTTTGGAAGGATCAAGAAGTGCCTTATGAATCCTCCCGTGCTTATGCCACCAGTACCTGGAAGGCCTCTCATCTTGTACATGACAATCTTAGACGAGTCAATGGGGTGTATGCTCGGTCAACACGACGAATAAAGAAAGAAAGAGCGTGCTGTTTACTACCTAGGTAAGAAGTTCACGACCTGTGAAATGAATTACTCCTTGCTCGAAAGAACGTGTTGTGCTTTAGTATGGGCATCCCATCGCCTAAGGCAGTACATGCTGAGCCATACTACCTGGTTGATATCCAAGATGGACCCGATTAAGTACATCTTTGAAAAGCCAGCTCTCACGGGACGAATCGCCCGGTGGCAAGTCCTGCTATCCGAGTTTGATATAGTCTACGTCACCCAAAAGGCGATAAAAGGAAGCGCCTTAGCAGATTATTTGGCTCAACAGCCTCTTAATGACTATCAGCCCATGCATCCTGAATTCCGGGATGAGGACATCATGGCCTTGTTTGAGGAAAAATTGGACGAAGATCGGGATAAATGGACCGTATGGTTTGACGGAGCGTCAAACATTCTAGGCCATGGCGTTGGGGCAGTATTGGTCTCTCCGGACAATCAATGTGTACCCTTCACAGCCAGGCTAGGATTCGACTGCACCAACAACATGGCCGAATATGAAGCATGTGCCCTAGCCGTCCAGGCAGCGATTGACTCCAATGTCAAACTACTCAAGGTGTACGGCGACTCGGCATTGGTAATCCATCAGCTGAGAGGGGAATGGGAAACTAGAGATCCCAAGCTGATACCCTACAAAGCCTATATCAAGGAATTGGCTAAGACCTTTGATGAGATCTCCTTCCATCATGTTCCCCGCGAGGAAAATCAAATGGCGGATGCACTTGCTACTTTGGCGTCTATGTTCCAGCTAACACCGCACGGGGATCTACCCTACATTGAATTTTGGTGTCGTGGCAAACCTGCGCATTGTTGCCAAGTTGAAGAGGAACGGGACGGAAAGCCTTGGTATTTCGACATCAAGCGATATGTCGTAAGCAAAGAATACCCGCCAGAGATTGCCGACAATGATAAGAGGACATTGAGAAGGTTGGCAGCTGGTTTCTTCATGAGCGAAAGCATACTGTATAAGAGAAATCACGACATGACACTCCTGCGGTGTGTGGATGCCAGGGAGGCAAATCACATGATCGAGGAAGTCCATGAGGGCTCGTTTGGAACGCACGCCAACGGGCATGCTATGGCCAGGAAGATCCTAAGAGCAGGTTATTACTGGCTTACCATGGAAAGTGATTGTTGTGTCCATGTAAGGAAATGCCACAAATGTCAAGCGTTCGCAGATAATGTCAATGCTCCACCGCATCCTCTGAATGTCATGTCCGCCCTTTGGCCTTTCTCCATGTGGGGAATAGATGTCATCGGGGCCATTGAGCCCAAAGCCTCGAATGGTCATCGCTTCATCCTCGTAGCGATAGATTATTTCACCAAGTGGGTCGAGGCGGCTTCATATACCAATGTCACGAGGAGTGTGGTGGTCAGGTTCATTAAGAAAGAGATCATTTGCCGATATGGTTTGCCAAGGAAGATTATCACGGACAACGACACCAACCTGAATAACAAGATGATGGGGGAAATGTGCGAGGAGTTTAAAATCCAGCATCACAATTCCACACCCTACCGGCCAAAGATGAATGGAGCCGTGGAAGCGGCCAATAAGAATATAAAAAAGATTATCCAAAAGATGACCGTGTCATACAAGGATTGGCACGAAATGCTCCCATTCACATTACACGGTTACCGAACTTCAGTGCGAACGTCAACTGGGGCAACGCCGTTCTCATTGGTATATGGGATGGAGGCTGTGTTACCGTTTGAGGTAGAAGTCCCGTCATTAAGGATCTTGGCAGAATCCGGATTAAAGGAATCCGAGTGGGCTCAAACGCGCTATGACCAGCTCAACCTCATTGAGGGTAAGCACTTAACGGCCATGAGTCATGGGCGCTTATACCAGCAAAGAATGAAGAATGCATTCGACAAGAAAGTACGTTTGCGCAAGTTCCATGAGGGAGACCTTGTGCTAAAGAAAATGTCCCATGCTGTCAAGGACAATCGAGGGAAATGGGCCCCGAACTACGAAGGGCCTTTTGTTGTGAAGAGGGCTTTTTCCGGAGGAGCCCTGGTACTTACCAACATGGATGGCGAAGAGTTACCTTCACCCGTGAATTCTGATGTCGTCAAGCGATATTATGCTTAGAATCTGGGGCAATTAAGGATGTCGCTGCATGTTCTTTATCTTTATGCGTTTTCTGGATTTCCCCCAGGGATTTCCCGTCTGCTGTATCTCTCGTTACGATCTTTCAAAGAAATGAACGTGGATTCGAGGCTTTAGTCCTCACGTTGGTTTCAAACCTTGCATTTGATTTGTGATCACCTGAGCCCTTCCGCTCAGTTCGTGGGATGCCCCAAGCGCTTAATTAAAATTGAACCTAAACCAACTTTTGCTAAAATTTGCTGCGTTTGAAAAACATTCATGCATACGCATACGCATGCATATTGTTGTGGTAAAACAGGGGCAGGATCATCTTGAGCTACCTTCTGGGGTGGGGACAAAACGTGGACAACAGAAACCAATCAAGGTAAGACAATGACGCGGTCAAGATTGGCCGAACCTGGTTGTTTATTACTTGCAGGTACTTAGGAACGGATGCAAGTGGGGATGGGGTCACGACCGACTGATCGTTGCCCTTTCTCTGCGCTAGACAAGCAGAGAACGTCGCTGCAAGGCAGCCCCGTATCCTTTGTATTCGCAGTTGTCTTACTATTTGTTTGTTTTAAAAATAAGTAATCAACGCCTAATTCTAACTTAAGTAAGTTCAAGCGCTAAACCATAAGGAAGGAGGGGACATGGTTAATGTTCCTCTCAAAAAAAAAAAAAAATGCAGGTTAGCTCGCCTGGGCGAGCCACCCCTGCACCAAATTATAAGAATGACGAAAGGGGGGACGTTTTTGCATTCAAAAACCTCTTTTCCCCCCTTTCAAATGCCATACCCACGGGATTTACGAGTTTGCAGCCCTAGGGTCATCATTTTTTGCATTTTTTGATTCCGTTTTGTGCTTTTGTTCATCACCAACAAGTAAGTATTCCATCCCTAAGTTTTTAGCTTTTCATTGGTGTATTTTGGTCTCTTTATGGTGTTCTAAAATGTGGGAATATGCTCAAATATGTGGGGCAATTTTGGTTTGTTTTCTTGCTTGATTGGGTTGAATTGGGGGTTTGTATGGGATGGCCCTGGGCCTATAATGCATTTTGAAACAATGGGACATGCCACATTGTCCCCGTTCTCTTGCCATTGATACCTAAACACGCGCCCACCAAGTGTTCGGTGAAATGCCTCAATGGCATTAGCGCGTGACTTTTGTAAGGAAACAACCCATGGGGCATTTTGGTTTGCACATATTTTCTATTTTTTTGGGACATGCATTCATTCCTGAAAAAGGTTAGAGTAATTGCCCCACATATATCCTAGGCCTAGGAACCAAAGTTTTTATGCAAAAGAACACAAGAGGAGGTGCATATTGGGTAAAGTTACCCTTTTTTTGGCCAGCAATCAGCTATGGGCCACGCTACAATAATTTCCCTACGCCTAGAGGTTTAGGAATTTTGCTTATCATAAATGTGTAGGTTTAAAATAGGTAGCCAAATACCTTTGGCAATTTACACTGTGGGTGTGGTAGCAAAGTACTAGGGTGTATGTACATGAAATTTTGGGTAGTCAAAATGTCTCACAAAAAAATATATACATATTGCATGTTATGTAAAGAAAATACATTACAAAAAAATACCCTTTAATTTGAATGCAATTTTAGTCAGCAAAAGGAAATATACTGGAATTCGCATGCGGCTTTAGGTAGCAAAAACACTTGAATAAAGCATGAAATGTATCACCTTATTGTGTAGATAGCCAAGATTCATCACAAAGTTTGTATATGCATAAATATTAGAAATACCGGAATGTGCACATGTGCAATTTTTGGTACCCCAAATGCTTTGAGTATGCATGTATGTAAATTTAGCCAAGGAAGTGCATGTGATGTAGGTAGCAAATACACCTTGGAAGTACATATAAATGATCTAGGTAACGGATGTGCCTTGATTGTACATGTGTGCATTTTTCTTAGTTATAAGAATGTCTTGTGCAAGTGAACATTTGTAAAGAAGTATGTGCATAAGTTTACTCTAAATTTACGTTGATGTTTGTATGTTGTATGCCATTTTTGTTTTAAGAGTAGCATTTCTTGGTAAAACTACCTTTCCAAATGTTTGCCTTCGCAGGAAATGGCCCCGAGGAAGCTTGCCTCAAAGAGGTCCAGGAAGGACAAGGCGGCCGAAGGAACTAGTTCCGCTCCTGAGTATGACAGTCACCGCTTTAGGAGCGCTGTACACCAGCAGCGCTTCGAGGCCATCAAGGGATGGTCGTTTCTCCGGGAGCGACGCGTCCAGCTCAGAGACGACGAGTACACTGATTTCCAGGAGGAGATAGGGCGCCGGCGGTGGACATCACTGGTTACTCCCATGGCCAAGTTCGATCCAGAAATAGTCCTCGAATTTTATGCCAATGCTTGGCCAACAGAGGAGGGCGTGCATGACATGAGGTCCTGGGTAAGGGGTCAGTGGATCCCGTTCGATGCAGATGCTATCGGCCAGCTCCTGGGATATCCGTTAGTGCTGGAAGAGGGCCAGGAGTGCGAGTATGGCCAGAGGAGGAACCGGTCTGATGGGTTTGATGAGGAGGCCATCGCCCAGCTGCTATGTATACCGGGGCAGGATTTTGCCCGGACTGCTGCATGGAGGCGAGTGTGAATCATGCGCACCAACATGACCACCCTGACCCAGATATGGATGACGTTGCTCCTCAGCAACATCCTGCCCAACGATCATAATTCCGACCTCCGCCTGCCGAAGTGTCAGCTGGTGTACGCCATCCTGACGCGGATGAGCATCCATGTGGCTCAGTTAATCGCTGATGCCATCTATATTTTTGCAGGTATGGCGCCTACTAGGCATCCTTTGGACCCAGATAAGTCCAACAGGGCCCTGGGATTTCCCTCGCTGATCACAGGACTCTGCCAGTCATTCGGAGTCCCCGTTGCACCTACCAAGGTAATTCGGCCGCCCATCACCTGGGCTTTTATTGAGAAGTACTGTACCCAGAGACAGGCTCAGGGTGATGCTCCACAGGCCGCAGGCGCGCCACCACCACCTCATTAGGCTGGCCAGGCTGGGGCATTTGACATGGAGCAGTATTTACGGCATTTGGTTCGCCAGCAGGCAGCCAACCACCGGGCACATGTGCAGACCCATGATTGTCTGTACCAGATGAGCCTTAGCATGCAGAGCCAGGGCTTCGCTTCTTTTTCATGCCCTACTCCAGACCAGTTCAGGGCAGAGGTCGCATGGCTCGGAGATTGGCCCGAGGCCCAAGCAGGAGAGGCACCCCCAGAAGCTCCCGGCGGTGGGGAAGAGGCCCACGAGGACGAGGAGATGGCCGATTTGCTTGACTTCTTGGGAGGGAGTGGAGATACATGACTGGGAGATCCCCAAGATTCATGTTTTCTTTCATATTTCTTTTATCATTTTCATGTTATGTTATTGTTTTGACTTGAGAGACTAATGTTTGTTTTTGTTGTTTCGATTGTCATTTGTACAACGCATACATTTTTGTTTGGATTGTTGCGTTAGTGTTTATATATCATTACTATCGATGATGTTTGAAATTCTGGAACCATGTAGAGTTCTTCGTTTAGGAACATCGTCCAAAAATATATGTGTAAAACAAAAAAAATCATGATAAAAATAAAAATAGAAAAGAAAACAAATGATGAAAGGGAAAAGAGAGCAAATGAGAAAAGAAGAGAGCAAGTAAAGAAAAAGAGAACAAATAAGGAAAAAGAAAGCAAGTAAGAAAAAAATGGGAAAAAGAGAAAAATAAGTTGTCTAGCTGAAAAACCGACATGCTTTTGAAAAGAGATGATTTCCAACTTTTCTTTGAAAAAAAATTCATTGATCATAACCAATTTTTGGAAAATGTGTCTACACCTGAAGGGTGAATGCTGTGAAATTTCCCCGGACGCCCGAAATGGACTCGGATGAATGCACAAATTGATAAAAGAACATATTTTGGAAACATTGGGTTGACTAAAAATAGAGGAAATGAATCCTGAGCCTTAGCATCACATGACCATAAAACTTTGACACTTGAGTGTCCACATAGGTGCATGCATGACCAGTTTCGCATAAAGTTTCCAAATCATCATTTTTGCATTTGTGTCATGGAAATAATGTGGGGCATCCATTTTATCCTTGAACCAAACCAAACCCTGACATGTATCATGTCTAGCCATTCTACAAGCTTTGAGCCAAAATCCTGACTCACCATAAACCTTGACCCAGGGTGAGAATGTCAATCCTTACCCTCGGAAGCAAAAAAAAAAGGAGAAGGAAAATTTCCAATCAAAGAGGAAGCAAAAAAAAGGAGAGAAGGAAAATTTCCAATCAAAGGAAAAAAGAGAGGAAAGGAAATTCCCAATCAAAGAGTAGGAGAAAGCAAAAAGAAAAGAAAGGAAATTCCCAATCAAAGAATGGGAGAAAGAAAAAAGAGAAGGAGAAGAAGGAAAGAAAGCTCCTGATCAAGGATCGAAAGAAAACAGAAGAAATGTGCAGAGAGGTCTCTGGACCAGACAATATCTGAACAAATACGGAATTGTCACCAAATGAACAAAAGAAAGAAAAGGAAACCATAACCTAAAAGTGGTCTTCTCCCTTTGATTACCAACCAAAATCCTGTGCGTCGGTGACTTGTTCGCCTCGCGTCAAACAAAATCAGAAAAGGAAAAAGCCAACAAAAAATCAAAAGCCAAAAACACACAAAAGCCGAAAAACCCACTAAAAGAACTCATTCCCAAGGGAAGTCCTATTGATCCATGATCACGCATGTAATTTTTGATTTGATAGGAAATAATTTGCAAAGTCAAGTCATGACATATCTATGGTTCGGAATTAGGATGAAACACTTACCAGTGCGAGATTGATACACTTTGAGTGATTTTCTTCTATTTTTGTCGAACCCAGTGTTTCCTCTAAATGGTCATTTAGAAACGAAATGCTAACATCCAAAATCTCATTTATGGTTATGGAAAATTTCATCAGCATACTCTCCTTCCCCGGTAGACGCATTGTTTTTCACTCAAAAAAGCATATGTTGCTCTAATCAGTTGGAATATTTGTCTCTTTGCTAAAGCATGTTTGCATTTTAGTGGAGAAAACACCGAGACTTTTTCAAGTCTCACAAGTTATCCAGAACTACGTAGGTCTGAGTTCCTCATTGGAGGATACGTAGGAGCAAGAGCCTCGCTTTTGTCGACCGCACCGCTTTTTGTTACCATGACCCAAGAGCTGGTAGCCCGCGGAGACACCTTACGGTTATCCGCACCTCGTCATTCAGTGACCCCAAGTGTGATTGATGAGCAAAGGCCTGTGTGGTCATTTGCGCCCTTTCCGGAGATGTCAGCATCTTCCGGTGGAGACTTTTTCAAGTCTCACAAGTTATCTAGAACTACGTAGATCTGAGTTCCTCATTGGAGGATACGTAGGAGCAAGAGCCTTGCTTTCGTCGGCCGCCCCATAATCTTTGTCATACTGACCCTGAGGTCATGTGACATGCACCCTTTGTCATCCAAAGGCGGCGGGCCCGATGACATGCGGAGACAAAATTTGGTCATTCCGCACCCCTTTGCCATTCAGACACAGTCGTGTCCGATGGCGCGCAGAGACAAAAATTGGTCATTCTGCACCCTTTGTCATCCAGAGGCGGCGGGCCCGATGACATGCGGAGACAAAATTTGGTCATTCTGCACCCCTTTGCCATTCAGACACAGTCGTGTCCGATGGCGCGCAAAGACAAAAATTGGTCATTCTGCACCCTTTGTCATCCAGAGGCGGCGGGCCCGATGACATGCAGAAACAAAATTTGGTCATTCCGCACCCCTTTGCCATTCAGACACAGTCGTGTCCGATGGCGCGCAGAGACAAAAATTGGTCATTCTGCACCCTTTGTCATCCAGAGGCGGCGGGCCCGATGACATGCGGAGACAAAATTTGGTCATTCCGCACCCCTTTGCCATTCAGACACAGCCGTGTCCGATGGCGCGCAGAGACAAAAATTGGTCATTCTGCACCCTTTGTCATCCAGAGGCGGCGGGCCTGATGACATGCGGAGACAAAATTTGGTCATTCCGCACCCCTTTGCCATTCAGACACAGCCGTGTCCGATGGCGCGCAGAGACAAAAATTGGTCATTCTGCACCCTTTGTCATCCAGAGGCGGCGGGCCCGATGACATGCAGAGACAAAATTTGGTCATTCCGCACCCCTTTGCCATTCAGACACAGCCGTGTCCGATGGCGCGCAGAGACAAAAATTGGTCATTTTGCACCCTTTGTCATCCAGAGGCGGCGAGCCCGATGACATGCGGAGACAAAATTTGGTCATTCCGCACCCCTTTGCCATTCAGACACAGCCGTGTCCGATGGCGCACAGAGACAAAAATTGGTCATTCTGCACCCTTTGTCATCCAGAGGCGGCGGGCCCGATGACATGCGGAGACAAAATTTGGTCATTCCGCACCCCTTTGCCATTCAGACACAGCCGTGTCCGATGGCGCGCAGAGACAAAAATTGGTCATTCTGCACCCTTTGTCATCCAGAGGCGGCGGGCCCGATGACATGCGGAGACAAAATTTGGTCATTCCACACCCCTTTGCCATTCAGACACAGCCGTGTCCGATGGCGCACAGAGACAAAAATTGGTCATTCTGCACCCTTTGTCATCCAGAGGCGGCGGGCCCGATGACATGCGGAGACAAAATTTGGTCATTCCGCACCCCTTTGCCATTCAGACACAGCCGTGTCCGATGGCGCGCAGAGACAAAGATTGGTCATTCTGCACCCTTTGTCATCCATAGGCGGCGGGCCCGATGACATGCGGAGACAAAATTTGGTCATTCCGCACCCCTTTGCCATTCAGACACAGTCGTGTCCGATTGCGCGCAGAGACAAAATTTGGTCATTCTGCACCCTTCGTCAATCGCGGCCGACAAGCCCGTTGACACGCGGAGATTTACATCATCTTCCGCACTCACAAGATCTGTCATACTGACTTTTGAGTCACGCTGACGGGCGGAAATACCCGAGTGGTTATCCGTATAAACATTCTTTTGCTATCTGTAAGACAGAACGCTTGATAGCATGCAGAGACTGACATCGTCTTTTGCACCTTTTGTTCCCTCGGGAACAACAAGTCATTTGCATGCGGAAATTTTATGGTCACCCGCGACTCTCATCAACCGAGAGGAACGAAATTAGTGTCTTATCTTTGCTTTCCTTTTATTTCCAATAAAAGACAAGTAAAGAGGGGCAACTGTCATACCCTAATTTCGTCCGGGGACCTTTGCTTGATGACATGCGACTTTTCTTTGGTCCTTGTGAGGTGCTTGGCACCCATCATTAGGCAATTCATGAAATTCCGGGACATGCCGAAAAACAAAAGAAAATATTGATGCACAATCTGTAAGGTTCCGTGACACACCGGAAATCAAATGGAAGCATCGTTG